>NC_084843.1:2322500-2477500 GCF_033115175.1 Lepus europaeus | reverse complement strand
CCAAGTGACTAATAAGTTAATGAAAGAACTAGTGTGAGTGAATTTTTTTAAAGGTCATTTGACTCTCAGAAAATCCAGGGTTTTTTTTTTTTTTTTTTCTAAAAAGCATTTTATAGAAATGTTTGATGGCGAAGTGAAAGGCCGAGCACTGCGAGTTTTTGCTGTAGTGAACAAATTGCCTCCTGTGCTGTTCGCGTCCTCGGCTTCCGCAAGCCGGAAGTCATCACCCGTCCATGTGCAAACGCCGGGAGTTATGGGACGGGAGGTACAGTTGATCTGGAGGAAAATCGTCAGGTGCAGGGTTCCTGGAGGCCATTTACGGTGGAAGAAACGCTCACCCCCTCTCCGTTCGGTGTGTGTCCCACTGTTGTCTGCAGTACAGTCGGGTTAAGGCTGACATTGGCCCCTTGCAAGGAGCCACCCCGGCGAGCGTCAGGGCCACAGTGGAGCTGTGCATGCTGGTCAGGGCGGGGAGGATCCCCTAGCCCAGCCCCCGAGCTGCTCAGGCCCCAGCACCAGCCGTTTCTGTGATAACCTGAAAACCCTTCAGGGCAGCGTGTGGGGGGAGCAGGTCATCGTTGAGTGGCAAGGAGAAAGGTGGTGTGGGTGCCAGTGGGGAGGTCTGTGAGGCAGGGCTGGGGACCGCAGAAGGGGGCTCCTGCACGCAAGACCCCTCCGCCTGCTGCTCTCCGCTTCTCCCTCGTCGGCCCTGTCCGGGAGGGGCAGCTGTGAGCTGTGGCCGCCGTCTCCCAGCTGGGAGGCCCGCGGAGTTCCAGCAGAGTGGACAGAAAAGTGCCTTTGACAGCAAGGTGAGCCGCCTGCCTGCGCAGCGGCCTCCCGGGGATTCAAGGAGAGGACGCGGCTCTGCCCTCCTGAGGGAGCCGCAGCCCAGCAGAGGGAAGAGCGCCGCGCACACCCACACGTCCTCGCAGGCCTCAGCAGAGGCTGCAGAGCCGGGCTGAGGCCGGCATGTGGTGTGGGAGGGGGCCGGGACCCAGGGGCTGGGCTGCCGTCTCTGGTGTCTTTGGAGTCGGCACCAGAGTGCGAGCCAGTTGCCCCTTGGCCAGTGTCCGTGAGGTCTCGAGTGGAAGGTGGTGTGGGGCCCTCCCAGGCCGGCTGTGCACCCACAGGTGCCCACAGCTGCCACCACCTCTCCTGGCTGCCCCTGAATATTCATCGGGTCCTTCCTGGTAGAATGAGCAAAGCTCAGGACAGCCCAGAGAAGCGCTGTCAGCTCTGTCTGCAGGTTGTCTCCCAGACGGCTGGGCTGTGGCTGCCTGCAGGACGCTGGACGCAGGCCAGGATCTGCTGTCCTGCCAGGAGCTCTCAGGGTTGGCCAGGACAGCAGCAGGTCCCACTGAGCTGGGTGGGGCTGGCTGGGACGGCAGCAGGCAACCCTGGTCTTGCCCCAGGCAATCTGGCTGCGCAGCTGACTATTAGGGCCTCTGTCCCAGCAGCCTCTCCACACCTGAACGTCAGGAGCCTGCTCTGTTAAAGAACTCGGGCCAGGCCAGGAACAGTCGTGTCCGTCTACCATCAGGTCTGCTCTTGGGAGTCAGGTTTAAGATAATGTGAACTAAAAAGTTAAACTATGTAGGCCTCCAAATTTATCACCCCTCGTCTCTGCCCTTATGTATTTGGAAGTCCATCGTTCCTGGTTTCCCGTCTCTGGAGGGTAGGCAGCCTCTTGATTTGGGAAGACGCTGGGGCCGTGGATGGTGTCTGGCTCAGCAGATCAGTGTCCCTGGGGCTGTGGGCAAGGTCTGGCTCTCCAGTATGGAAGCCTTCATGTGGGCATGGGTTTGAGTCCCGGCTGCTCCACTTCCGATCCAGCTCTCTGCTGTGTCCTGGGAAAGCAAAAGATAGATGGCCCAAGTTCTTGGGCCCCTGAACCCACATGGGAGACCTGGAAGAAGCTCCTTGCTTCAGATCAGTGCAGCTCGGCCATTGTGGCCACCTGGGGAGTGAACCAACAGATGGAAGACCCTCCCCCCCTGCCTCTGCTTCTGCCTCAACTCTGCCTTAACTCTGCCTTACAAATAAATACATACATCTTTTAAAAAATAGATGAATAAACATAGCACAGTAGTAAGTGCCCTTGACAGGCAAGGTACAGGGACTCCAGGAAAAGCACGGTGGCGACTCCCAGCCTTCTAGAACCATCTGTTTCTGCATCGTTGAGACCAGGGTCCAAGGGTGAGAGAGGGGGAGCAGAGGGCAAAGATCACAAGTGTGATGATGTCGGGCAGAGCCGGGAGGTGGGGTGAAGCAGAAACTGCGAAGGGCTGGGAAAGAGAAGCCCTGTGGTCCAGGCCACCGGAGCCACCTCGAGATGCGGGTGGAACCAGGCAGCCCTGAGGTCCTCACCCCGGGCCCCACGGAGGCCGCAGCTGTGTTGGGCTGGGCAGCTGGCCCAGAGCAGCGCCAGGCTGGAGCCCTGCTGTCCTGGCACTTTGATGGCCACACCACCTGCCGGCTGCTTCCAGCCCTGGTCCTCGGGTAGCTGTGCAGACGAAGACAACAGGTGAGAAGCTGGCCAGTGAGGTCGTTCATCTGTGGCTCTGCCCACCAAGGCAGTGGGGCCTCAGGGCCACAGATGAGAGGCGTTAAGATCCACCCGGAAACCTCTTTGAAGGTGGTGAAGGTGGCTGCGTGCAGGCTGGTGGGACGCTCAGGCCCAGGAACTTGGAGGTCAGGCTGCTCGTGGCCAGGCAGCCCACCGCGCACACTGCCTGTCTTGGGGCCTGCTGACGAACACGTTTGCTGGCATGTTAAATGGCCGTAAATGACTTAACGCTAGTAGCTTAGAGCGTGCATGTCTCAGCCCATCACTGTGAGCCTCCCGTTGAGAAACACAGGCCTGGCAAAGGCCGAGAGCTGGGATTCCTGTGCCAGCTAGGATCCAGGAGGGACCCGTCGACCGGAAGCACAGGGTACAGGCAGGTGGGAGGTAGGCACACCACTCGGGAATGTGGGGACAGCTGGGTGTCCAGCAGTGGCAGCATGCTGAAGGCTGCCTCCTGCCCTCCTCGCGCTGAGTGTGGACAGTGCACCTGCCCTCCTGCCCTCCCCACGCCGGGGCTGTGGAGGGCGCACCTGCCCTCCCGCCCTCCCCACGCCAGGGCTGTGGAGGGCGCACCTGCCCTCCTGCCCTCCCCACGCCGGGGCTGTGGAGGGCGCACCTGCCCTCCTGCCCTCCCCACGCCAAGGCTGTGGACGGCGCACCTGCCCTCCTGCCCTCCCCACACCGGGGCTGTGGAGGGCGCACCTGCCCTCCTGCCCTCCCCACACCGGGGCTGTGGAGGGCGCACCTGCCCTCCTGCCCTCCCCACACCGGGGCTGTGGAGGGTGCACCTGCCCTCCTGCCCTCCCCACGCCAAGGCTGTGGACGGCGCACCTGCCCTCCTGCCCTCCCCACGCCGGGGCTGTGGACGGCGCACCTGCCCTCCTGCCCTCCCCACGCCGGGGCTGTGGACGGTGCACCTGCCCTCCTGCCCTCCCCATGCTGGGGCTGTGGACGGTGCACCTGCCCTCCCCATGCCGGGGCTGTGGAGGGCGCACCTGCCCTCCTGCCCTCCCCACACTGAGGCTGTGGACGGCGCACCTGCCCTCCTGCCCTCCCCACACCGAGGCTGTGGAGGGCGCACCTGCCCTCCTGCCCTCCCCACACTGAGGCTGTGGACGGCGCACCTGCCCTCCTGCCCTCCCCACACTGAGGCTGTGGACGGCGCACCTGCCCTCCTGCCCTCCCCACACCGGGGCTGTGGAGGGCGCACCTGCCCTCCTGCCCTCCCCACACTGAGGCTGTGGACGGCGCACCTGCCCTCCTGCCCTCCCCACACCAAGGCTGTGGACGGCGCACCTGCCCTCCTGCCCTCCCGCCCTCCCCACGCCGAGGCTGTGGAGGGTGCACCTGCCCTCCCGCCCTCCCCACGCCGAGGCTGTGGAGGGCGCACCTGCCCTCCTGCCCTCCCCACACCGGGGCTGTGGAGGGTGCACCTGCCCTCCTGCCCTCCCCACGCCAAGGCTGTGGACGGCGCACCTGCCCTCCTGCCCTCCCCACGCCGGGGCTGTGGACGGCGCACCTGCCCTCCTGCCCTCCCCACGCCGGGGCTGTGGACGGCGCACCTGCCCTCCTGCCCTCCCCATGCTGGGGCTGTGGACGGTGCACCTGCCCTCCTGCCCTCCCCATGCCGGGGCTGTGGAGGGCGCACCTGCCCTCCTGCCCTCCCCACACTGAGGCTGTGGACGGCGCACCTGCCCTCCTGCCCTCCCCACACCGAGGCTGTGGAGGGCGCACCTGCCCTCCTGCCCTCCCCACACTGAGGCTGTGGACGGCGCACCTGCCCTCCTGCCCTCCCCACACCGGGGCTGTGGAGGGCGCACCTGCCCTCCTGCCCTCCCCACACTGAGGCTGTGGACGGCGCACCTGCCCTCCTGCCCTCCCCACACCAAGGCTGTGGACGGCGCACCTGCCCTCCTGCCCTCCCCACACCGGGGCTGTGGACGGCGCACCTGCCCTCCTGCCCTCCCCACACCGAGGCTGTGGACGGTGCAGTCTGTTGCACAGCACACGCAGTGTCTACCTGAGCACAGCGCCTCCCGCAGGGCTCACAGGGCTGTCCCCCAGCTACAAGAGAGGCCATCTCAGTGTCTGGAAGCCAGTGGTTATCTGTCCTTAGACTCTGTTCCCCAGGGGTTACTCAGCAAAAGGAAATGCACCACTGTCGTAAGTTGTACTTGGGAAACCGTACCGAGTCTGACTCTGGAGGGTCCCATGCTGGAAGTGGGTGGGGAGGGCAGGGGGCGACCCCCAGTTTGTTCCGTTGTGACCCTGTGGGGGGAGCTCATCGGAGGTGACTGGTCCCCGTGAAGCAGCTGGCGTGGCACTGGCAGAACTGGCGGATTTTGTGTTCATCCCTCTCCATCTCATGGAGCTGTCGACAGCCAGCAGTGCCAGGTGACCTAGCCAGGCAGCAGCCGCCCTCGCCCTGGAGATGAGTTCAGGTCTCAGATGGGTCCCTCAGCATGAGCCCTGCCTCCGTGTCACAGATGCAAACTGTTGGCTCCCAGGCTAAGGTGAGGTCAGGCTGTGGGTGCCAGGTGCCCCCTGGGAGGCTCCCTCACAGCTCCGTGGCATTGCCATCTTAGACAGGTACTTCAAAAAGTACCTGGAAAAACAGAAGTAAAGCTGGGGTTTGCTTTGGTACAGGAAGTTTTGAAATGCATGCATGGTGTTTATACGATACAGGTTTTCTGTGAACTTGAGTAGGTAGAGCTGCACCTGCTACAGTTTGGAGGGGAGGCCTGCACTCCACATGTCTGGCTCCTGTCCCCTCCTAGGAGCCAGCCGGGGGCCTCTGTTTGCTGAGATGAACACGGGCTCAGCCCTGAGCCCACGAGTTGTGCCGGTTGACCTGCGCTGCAGGCTTTTGACAGGGCCTGGGGAGGCCGCGCCCACCCTGGTGCTGTGGGCACTCCAATGAGCGTCGTTCGTCTGGGAAGAGTTTTTCACAACTCTTGAGACCAAAGGTCAGTGTCCTCTAGAAACAGAGTTCCCTGTGGCTCCTGACCTAACCCCAAAGGCCACCCACTCAGAAGATGGCGAAGTCAGCGACCCGCCCTTCTCCACGCCGCCAGCACCAGCAGGGGCCTGTGAGTTAGCCAGGCTTTATGAGTTCCACAGGGGGACTCGACAGGGTCCCCAGAAGGCACACTGTGTCTCGTGTGGGCGCTTGGTCAGGCTACCCAGAGCCCGTGTGTGTCCACAGGCAGTAAGAGCTCTGAGTTACCGGAATCTCCTCATCCGATTCTTCCCAGGGAAACAGGACGGCACCTGTGTGGGGGTTACTTATTGGCAAGTAACAACAGTTTGTGGAATCTGCTAGAGAAATACTGGCCTGTTTAACTCGACAGGTACTTGGGAGAATCTTGCTTTCTGGAGTCACAGAGAGCCACCGACAGCTGCAATCCCTGTCCTGAGGGTGTTGTACTTGGGCCGGGGGAGGCAGGAGAAGCAGTCAGCAGATGAAATGATGCTCGGAGGACCTGGGTGCTGACCTAGCAGGACAGGGCGCAGCCTGTCCTGGGAGACAGCCTGGCCGGCTCGCCCGGTGCAGCAAGGAGACGGCGGCACCGTGGCCTCCGAGTGGCCTTGGGGGGCTTTGTGCTGCCCCTCCCGGCTTGGTCTGATTGCATGAAGCGCTCATTGTCCTGGAGAGCTGAGAACAGGGGTGTTTCCCGTCCCTCCCCTAATTGGCACCTTGGTCCTGTTTGCTTTGGCTCAGAAAACCCTCATAAATGTGTATTTAATGCAGTGTTGAAATGGGAGGCTTTTCTTCCCCCTGACCTAAAGATCGTCTAACCTCCGGGAGTCTTTTCAAACCCTGGATGTGCTCTCCCTGGTCCTGTTATTCTGTTTCATTTGGGCTTTTGCTCGTTCGTTAAAGACCTAATTGTAGCTCCCCCCAGCTTCTCTGGGTCCCAGGGAAGGAACCAAAGTGGAAACCACTTGTGGTTCTTGGAGGGGCATATGGCACCATTGTACAGGTGATTGCCCCCAAGGTGTGGAAGGAGAGCGAGGCTCCGTGCCCCGGCTCGGCTCTGTGAGTGACTGGTAGCAAGCAGGCCTTTCCGTCGCCCTGCCACCCCAGGACAGAGACGCACACCTCTGTGTGCCCCATAACACGCATCAAGAGCAACAGGCAGCAGGTCAGGGCCCCTCCGCACGCCTGGCTCACGCCGGAGGTCTCTGGTGCCCATTTGATTCTAACGCTGGGGAGGGTTTTTAGCCCCTGCATGTGGATGTCTTCCTGGGAAGGTCCACGTGATTCCCACAGTCCAGTGGCCACGGGAGTTCTGGAAGAGGTTCTCTCTCAGGAAACTGAGTTGATGCAAATGAGGCGGACTCTGCGATTCCGTGTCCTCGTCCGTTAGCCCAAGTGGCTTGCCGGAGCTCCTGCGACTGCGGTGCCCTCTCCTTGCAGACCCCGAGCTGCTGGGGAATTGGCCCCCAGCCCGCTGCAGCCTCCCTGGGCGAAGCCGTCCCCGTGGGTTGCCCCGGCGCCATGGGCACTAACTTCCGTGTGCACAGTATGGCTCCTGGTGCCTTCTCTGGCAAGTTGCGTGTGCTTTACTCCAGCCCCCCTCTTAGCTATGGGAATGGTGGCCCACGCGCTGGCTTCTCAGTTTTAGCCTCCTTTTTAAATATTTATTTACATAAAAGGAACAGATTTTATATATTTGTACAGTTTTAAGAGCCTAATACTTCCCACCGTGCCCTTCCTCCTCCTTCCCTCCTCTTTGTTTTTCCTTTAACAATGACATACTTTCAGATTTCCCTATAGCCACAGGCTTAACCCCTCGTGCCTCTTGGAAGCTTTCGGGGGAGCATCATAGCTCGAGTTTTGCTGTGAGGGGTCATTGCCACCGCCCGATGGCAGAAACCGGCATCTGTCAGTGACTCGCCCTGACACCCCCCGTTTATCCAGTGTTGCTGCTGTGTGGTCTGAGAGCTGACCGCTTTTTTCCCGGTGGGCAGGGCGGTCCCTACTCCGTTACCCAAGGTTGGTCGGCTCTGGCCTCCCCCGCGTGTGGCTCTGACCTGCTCCTCCCTGAGCCCGCTCTTCGCTGGACACCACGAAGTCCCAGGTTTTCACCTCTGCAGGTCTTTCAGGGAGACGATATTAATTTCAGAGGAACCATCAGTGGAGCATTTATTGCTCAGTTGAAGTTTTTACAGGAGCCCTCTATAGAGAGAACCCTGGGACATCAGATAATAAAAACCTGTGTGTGCACTTGTATAGGCAGTAGGATATGCCTTTGCCGTTCTTTGTAAAATTCCCCTGGGGAAGGGGACACAGGAGAATGAGCGGTAGGTAAACAGTGGCTCCGGTAGGGATAATGTAACTTAAAGTACAGGGAGAGCAAGACTGGGGCTGTTCATGGGAACAGTGAGGGCATCAGAGGAGCCATTTGGAACTGACCGACCCTTAAATAAAACATGAGGCAAGGGAGGAAAGGAGTTAAAATGTAGGGGACCAGCCTTCCCAGCTCACCTGCCCCTGAAGGGGCTCCCAGGGCGAGGGACTCTCCATGTTCATTCTAGGAAAACCCCAGATACACTGGGGCAAGTTGCTCCCCAAGATTATGGGCACTATATAAAGGACAGAAACGCAAAGGTAACCACTGGAATAAAAATGTGTACGCACGAGTATTAAAGAACCTAAAAGGAAAAGCAGCAAAGTCGCCCGGGCAGGTAGAGAGACGCGGCAGTAGCTGGGTGACTCAGCATAAGACGCCGCGGCCGGAAACTGCCGGGCGCTGGGCTGGCTGTGAGGATGGAGAGATTTCAGGTTGGCCTGGGAGACGGTGCTCAGCTCTGCACCGTGATGCAGGAGAGGAAAGCAAGGGGCCAGCAGTGACCACGCAGACACGGGATGCCAGTGAGGGGCTGGGGTGCTGTCCCGGTGTGGGACCAAGTGGAAGTCCCCAAGCCGGCATGAGCAGGGACCAGTGTGGGCTCTGTGACTCACATTCACGGTGAGGGTGGAGCAGCGTGGAACCGTAAGCCACCTGTATAAGGCAGAGGACGTCCAGAGAGAAAGCTGGAGACACGGAACGGTTAGGTTTTGCACAGCATTCTCAGCACAAGGCAGATCAAGTGATCACAGGAGAGAAATCCAGCAGACCCACCAGGGCGTGCGGAAGTAGATGGAGGGGAGTTCACAAAGTTCAGGGAAGTGGAATTAGGATGTTTGCTAGTGCGTACAGTTTTGAAGTCCATGCACGACTTTCTCGTGATATGTGTTTTCCATAAACTTTTTGAAAATCCCACATTCATTAAAGTTGATACCCTGAGGAGAGAAGGTCTTTTCTGAAACGTGGGTGATGAGCTACAAAAGCTTATCAAAATTAGATTATAAGAATTTTATAAATAATTATTACATCTTCAGGCCACAGTGCAGTAAAAGTCAAAATAAAGAAAAGCCAAGGCCCTTCCACCGAGAAATTTAAAAGTCTGGCTTAGAAACTCAAGTGGAGGCTGGCGTTGTGGTGGAGCCGGCTAAGCTGCCACCTGCCACACCAGATCCCCTGAGTGCCTGTTTGAATCCCGGCTGCTCTGATTCTGATCTAATTTCCTGCTAATGCGCCTGGAAAAGCAGCAGACGATGCCTCAAGTGCTTGGGCCCCTAAAACCTCATGGGAGACCCTGATGGAGCTCCAGGCTCCGGGCTTTGGCCTGGCCCAGACGCACCATTGCAGCCATTTGGGGAGTGAATCAGATGGATCATGTCTGTCTCTCCCACTTCTCTGTAACTCTGCCTTTCAAATATATGAATAAATCTTAAAAAAAAGACAAAACTCTTGGGTGAAAGGATAAATAAAACCAACATTACAGAATTTTTGTAAACTGATATTAAGAACTCTTCATATCAAAGGCATAGTTAATGTAGTGATTACAGGAGAATTTGTGGCTATAGACACCTGTATCAACAAAAAATGAAAGAAGAAAAATAAATTAATGCCAAACTCAGCAAACTAGGAAAAATCAAAAGGGAAGCCAAAAAACGTACACGGAAAGAAATAATAAAGATAAAAGCAGGAAGTAATGAAGTAGAGAAGGAAAAAAGCATTTATTAAATCAGTAAATCAAAGTCCAGTTTCATTAAGAAAAGCAGAATAAACAAATCATTAGCTGCTTTATTCAAGAAAAAACAACGGTGCGAACACAAGTATGCAAAGCAAGGATAAGAGCAGGGAGATGGGTATTGATACAGAAGTTATTATAAAGCACAAGAGACTAATTTGCAAATAAATATGAAAACATATTTAAAGTGCATAATTAGGAAAAATCAGTTTTACTAAAATTAACCCCAGTAGAGATAGAAAGCTTAACTAAACCAATTTACAGATTTTCAAGGAGCTACCTTACTACACAGTGCCAGGCCTGGTTACTCTCACCGGGGAATTTGTTAAACCTTTCGTGCAGATACTGTTAATATTAGACTAATTGTTTAAAAGCATAAGATATGAAGAGAAACTTGCCGTATTTTTGTGAAGCACGTATATCATTGAAACCTAAACCTGTTAAAGGTAGTGCATAAAATAAAAGCTGATCTCACATGGGAATATTGGAAATATTGATGCAGAAAATGTTAAACAGATGGCAACATCTCATGAATACTGAAATATAACTCAACAGAGTCCTATGCTCAGGCATTCGAGGGTAGTTTTGTATCGGGGATCTGTTGATTGTGTTGGAAATAAACAGCACAATCATGCAAAAGGGAAGAAAAAATGCAGGCAAGTTTTAAATACTTGCTCGGACGACACAGATCCTACAGGGAGTAAACCGCAAATGTACGTTTTTCACAGCAGGATGGGCCTGTTTTGGGTGTAGGCAGATCAAGCAGTTCGCTGAGTGCGCTGATCCTCTGGGGAACCAGGGTTCTTGCTGTGGAAGAAGAGCACACTAATGCAGACAGGGGGGCGGCCAGCGTGAAGCTGGCGGGGTTGGGATGGAACTGGCGCCATCAGTGTGACCTCCTCGTTGCCAGAACTCACAGGTGCACACCTGTGCGAGCGCTGTCGGCCACGCAGGCCTGGGAGCAGCGATACGCCAGGAACACACCTGGCTCCCAGTGTCATCTCCCCAGCACCACCCTCTACCAGAGGGTCTTGTGCAAGTTGGAGACATGGCTGGGTCCGACACAGGAGCCCAGAGTGGGAACACAGAGTCAAGGATATGTGGGAGCAGAAGCCAGTGTTAAAAATGGGTAAAAACAGTCACCAAAAAAAGCCTTTCGATGGAACAGAGGCACTTGGAAGTGTGCTTGACCTCTTACCCTCTGGTGAATGAAAATGAGATACCACCAAGTCTTTACTGAGGTGGCTGAAGCAGCCAACAGTATCGAGTGCTCAAGGAGACGAGGAGTGGCCGGAACTCCAATGCGTTGCTATTGGGATTGCTAAATGACACCCCTCTGGCTAACAGCGTGGCAGGTTTTCTTAATGAAGTTGAACGTACATTTAACACAGCCCACGGCAGTCTGACTCTTCAGCACGGACCCTCGTGAAATGAAGACTAGACCCGTGAGTGGCCTTGCTCAGAGTTCCCCAAACCCTGGGCATCATCCACCAGCCAGGGAAAGGAGCAGCCAGACCGTGCTGCAGCCAGACACGGCCTCCTGGCCCCGAGAGACGGGGGCACATCCCAACACCGCCGTGTGGTTCAGTGCGAAGCCACCACAGAGGCTGCGCCGTCCCGTCAAGTCAGCTCACTGGAGAAGGCAAAGGCATCTGAACGTGGTGGCCAAGGGGGAGGGGTTGCCTGTGCGGGGCCCCAGGGCCGGTCCCAGGGTGGGGAGCGCACGGTGGCCTGGGGGAGAGGGGTTTCACATGCTCTTGGCATTTGTCCAACTCACAGAGCTCTATCCGGGGAAGGGTGAATTTTGCCTTACATAAATGATACCGTTAAAAGCGTTATCAGGGCCAGCATTGTGACACAGCAGGCTGAGCCGCCGCATCCCACACAGGCACCGGTTCATGTCCCGGCTGCTCCACTTCCAATGCAGCTCCCTGCTCATGGCCTGGGAAAGCAGTGGGTGGTGGCCGGAGTGCTGGGGGTTCCTGCCACCTGCACAGGAGATCCGGAAGAAGCTCTGGTTCCCGGCTTCAGCCTGGCCCAGCCCTGGCCATCGCAGCCACTGGCGAGGGAGCCAGCACATGGAAGATCAGTCTCTCTCCTTTCCCTCCCTCTCCCTAACTCTGACTTTCACAATAAATCTTTAATGAAGACGTTACCATCACGGACGACTGGGGCTGTGAGGCTGGCATGACCTGGCCAAGGCTTAGTAACCCAGCAGCCGCATGGCTGGATCCTGCGGGAGGGGAACCCTGTGTAGCACAAGGCGAGTGGGGTCCATGGAGGAGTCGCGAGTGGGAGGGTCGGTGTGGAACTTCCTCAGCCTGACAAGTGCGTGCCGGGGGTCGCGGAGAACGTTTTTCCGCGGACACAGGTGTGTGACTGGCATGGTCCGCACGAGTGGGTCACACAGAAGCAAGTGGCTATAGCCTCTGTGGCTGGGGCCAGAGGGAAGTTAAGCAGCTGCCAGACGCTGGCAGTGGTGAGGCCGGGTGAGCAGTGCAAAGTCACTGTCTTCTGAGGCCTGCACGTTACAATAAAAACAAGAGAAACGGATCTCAATGTCCTTCCTTAAGAGAATCTACTTGCCAGCTCCCACTTTTTAAAAATCTAGTTACGTTCACTGTATCGAAGAACTTGGAATGCCACTGAACTTTCACGCCAGCTCAGACATCTGTGGCTTTTTGGCTATTTTTCTATCTAGGAACTTGCTATGTTTTCTTCAGTTTTTCAGCCTTTTTATGCCCTTCCAACTTTTATCCATAAAACTTTTATATTTTCCCAAGTTTAGTCACGTGTATTTTTAATGTTTATGTTTGAATGAGTTCTTTATACCTCATGCAGGTTACCAGTTGCTTATTTTTTTTTTTTAAGGATTTATTTATCCCCTTGAAAGGCAGAGTTACGGAGAAAGACGGAGAGACAGATTCTCTGTCTGGTTCACTCCCCGAATGCCACAGCAGCCAAGGCCGGGCCAGGCTGAGGCAGGAGCATCTTCCACGTCTCCACGTGGGTGGCAGGGCCCGGCTGCGCTCCCAGGGGAGCCAGCAGGGAGCTGGGTCAGAGACGCACAGTGCCGCTCGATGGGGCGAGCTGCTGCTGCTTGTATTTTGGCCATTCTGCAGAATTTCTGTTTTGGTTCTAAGATCAGTTCTCTCTCATTCATCTCAGTCGTATCTGTGAGTAAGGACTGATGTTTCCCGTCTGATATTTCTATCTTTTACTACTTTGAAAAGCCGTTTCATAGTTTTTCGCTCTTGTCACGCAGTGACTAGGATCTCGACAGCAGTGCCAAGAGTGGTGACACTACTGCCGGCGTTTGCCTGCACGAGCTGTTCTTGACGTTTGCGTTCCTAAAACTCGACTGCTGGTTATTAAATATTAATAAATGGTTGCTGGAAGTCCTTGGCTTGATTTCCATCACTGAGAAACATTTGTGATTTACTGACAACCACCGCGTGTTAAAAGTTGCCTAACTTTTATTTATAATTGATCATATTGCCAAAGCATACCCAGGCTGGGAACTTGATCTGTGTGGTCGCGGGACTCGGCTTCCTGAAGCGTGAGCCGCTCTTTCCGTCCGTGTTTGCTGCTGCACAGGTGACACAGTGCACGCAGTCACTGGTGGCGGAACCATCATGCAGACCCAAACAACCCCTGGAGGCCCTGGGCCACCTGACCTGTGCTCCTCCTCCAGTGTTTTCTGCCTCTCCCGGGGGAACCTGGTTCTGATTTTTCCGTAAATCAATAACTACTATTTCCTTGCAGATTTATCAACTAAGCGTGCAACCGTTTATACTGTTTTTTTGTAGTTTTTGTTAACTGTATTAAAAATAAGTTATAAACAGATTGAGTGTCCTTTATCCAAAATGCGCGGCACCATCGTGTTTTGTATTTCAGAGGTTTTTCAGGTTTTAGAATATTTGCGTGAACTTTACCAGTTTAGCATCTCCAATTTGAAATCCAAAAAAGTGATCTGAGTGCGGAAAGACTGGATTTTCAGGCCAGGGATGATGCTCCGTCGGTGCTGTGTGTGCCACACATTCCTTCGGCGCAGGCCGCTGCGCTCCATGCTGGGTCTGTAGGACTCGCTCGCACGTCACGTCACCATTGCTTCCACTGCTGCAGCGAATGCCGTCCTGTGAGCTCGCCGCCGTGTGTCTTGTATTGATGGACATTTGGCTTCTCTCCAGGACAGGCGTTGCCCCTGGGATCCTTCTTGGACTTCTCTCTGTGCACCTGTGCACACTTCCTGCTGGGTGTGCCCGGCACTGGGGTTGCTGCCACAGGGTGTGGGAAGTTACCTCTAGGACGCAGTGCTTGTGGGTTCCCAGTGGTTGAACCAGTTTAGCTCCAGTCAGCAGTTTGGGGTTTCTTGATGCTCCACACTGGCGCCAATGTTTGGTGTCACAGGTTGCCTAACGTGAGTCCGTCCTCCTGTTTGTGTGTATCGCCGCAGCGTTCAGTTTGCATTTCTGTGACTGGTGCCACTGGGCACGTGGTCCTGTGACTGCGTTCCTGAAGTGTGTGTACAGGACTCATCCCTTTTCTGTGGGAGTATCTGTAGCCTGTTGACTTTTATAGAAAATCTTCGTACATTCTGGATGTGAGTCCTTTTCTGCCACATGTGAGTTACTTGGAAAAATTTGTGGAACTCTGAATTAAAATATGTTTATTTAGGTGCAAAGTAATTTTGAAACCCACCCATACAAAGGTTCTTCAGCAAAGTCATGGAAATGCATACTGTAGTATACTACATGCATTTCAACATTTTTTGCACTAAAATAAACTTTTAATTCTATTTTGCATGAAGTTCCCTCATATGTTGAAAACTGCTTCCACCCTGTGACTTGCTTTTCATTATTTTGTCTTGGAGAACAGAATTTTTTAAATATTGAGGTTGTTAGATTTCATCAGTCTTTTCATTTGTGATTGGTGCATTTTTATCGTGATTAAAGAAGTCCTTTTTCATACGAGCGTGAGGACATTCTGTATTCTCTGGAGTACAGTTGGTGACCTTTTTTCTGAAGAAGAAGAAACAATAAACACTTTAGACTGTGGACCCCACGTGATCGCTGCTACGTGTTCATCTGTGTTTTTAAAATCATCCTGGAAGTGTAGAAGCCTTCGTCGGCTATGGACCTGAGCTGGTGTGCGGGTTGCCGATTGCCTGCTCCTGTTCTAGAAGAGTGCTGGCTCTCCTCTCTAGAGCCACGTGGGCCTGGGTTTTGCTGTAGTCCGAGTGTGCTTTGGGGCCCAGCAGTGGGAGCCCCACTCAGGAGGCCCACATCCCTCATTGTGCCCGAGTCGGTGCCACCTGTGCTTCTGAATCAGCTTCCTGCAGATGCACAAGTGAAGGGGGCAGTCCTGCGAACGAGTGTGGACAGGGATGTTGATAGTGCACCCCCGGGCCCAACACCTGCGCCTCCGCTGCCTTCAGGTTAGTGCAAAAAATTTCAGGATTCTTCCAGAAGCCACCGCTCTTACATGACCCAGCGAGAAGGCCCTTGTTTCGTTGCTAAGTGATGACACTGACACCTTGAACTCCTTCACCTTCATCTTGTTAACTTAGCATTCATGTGGAACTACGTGTTCACCATTTGTCACCAAGATACGCGTTTGACAAATGCCTTCATAAACAGTCTGTGAGAATCGGTTAACTGCACAGAATCTAAAGTGTAGTGTTTATTACCTGTAAATTGTATGCTGTGCCTCTTTCTAGTACTGAAAATTATTTCTTAAAAAATGCACGTCATGTACCTACTTATTTTTTGAATGCTACAGTGAGATATTACCTCACCCCAGTTAGAATGGCTGTAACAGAAAAGACTGAAAAAGAACAGACACTGGTGACTGTGCACAGAGGGAGCTCTGACGTGCAGTCAGTGGCAGTGTAACAGCACAGTCGCTGTGGAGAGCAGTCCTCAGCAAGCTAGAAATAGATCAGCCGTGGGGCCCAGGTGTCCCACTCCTGGGTGCATATCCAAGGGTCGCCTGCACTCTCGTCTTACAGCTGTGCTAAGTACAGTCTCCAAGAGACAAGCAGGCTAGGGGCTCCTCCACAGATGCATGGGTGAAGAAGGTGTGGTGCATGTACGCAATGCAGTGTTACACGGCCACAACCACGGGTAGTACCATTTTCGGTGAAATGGGTGGAACCGGAGGACATCATGTTAGGTGCAGTCGGACTCACCAATCACACATCTTCTCAGCGTGGATGCAATGACCTAAACGTGGTGGGCGGAGTTCCTGGAGCTGAGGAAAGACGGGAGGGGCGGGGCATGGATTAGATGGGGGAGAAACTTCCTGGTGTTTTGAAAGCATCTTTTAGGACATGGAGATGGTAACTGACTCGGCCATCACCCGTGGAACAGGTGCGTTGAATTGGCACACTCTGTACTCTGTACAATCAAAATGATTTTTAATCATAGCCTGTTAAACACTGACCAACACACCACTGCTGTTAAGTATTTTCTTTCATTTGAGGTGACTGGAAAGAAATTCTTTCAAATTTTACTTTTTCTGAAAATGCCTTGATGCTGTGTTTCTTCAGCAGAACAGCCTGGCAGCCCCTCTGCTCAGAGACCAGAGCCCGCGTCTCAGGCTCCCGGAGTTGTTCTCGGAGTCGGCTGTCGCGCTAGCTGCCGCTGCTGCTGCTGCAAGTCATGCCATGTCTCTTGATTCAGATTTTCTTTAAGGTTTATTTATATGAAAGTCAGAGTTAGAAAACGATCTTCCATCTCCTGGCTCATTCCGCAGTGATGGTGGCTGGACCAGGCCTAAACCAGGAGCTTCATCCAGGTCTCCCACGTGGGTGCAGGGGCCCAGACGCTTGGGCCATCTTCCGCTGCCTTCCCAGGAGTGTTACCAGGGAGCCGGATCAGTAGTGGGGCAGCCAGGACACAAGCTGGCACCCACGTGGGATGCCGGCATTGCAGCCGGCGGTGTTGTCTTCTGGGCCTCAGTGCCGGCCCCTAGATTCAGATTTGGGTGTGGACATCTTGGCACCTGCTGCCTTGGGGCCGTGGAGGTTCCTGATTACAGCTCAGAGTCTTTCAACAGCGTGAACGCTCACATGTCATTTCTCTGGACGCGTTCGTGCCTTTCTGTGGTGTCCCCTGCAAACCCATTGGCGGGTCGGGCAGACTTCCCTGGAGCACCGGAGTCTGTTCCGTCATCTCGTCACTCATCCGTCTTCAGCCCGACGGCTCGCTCGCGTTCAGTCCGGGTTTGGACCCGTCCACGGAAGTCGGGCTTTCAGCGGCGTGTTTCCCCATTCTAGTGTTTTCGTCTTTTTAAAAAGTTTGTGATTCCTCCCTGCGTTTTGTAGTCCTGGATTTTTCCTCCTTGAACGTGGTGAAGTGTGGCTCCGTACGCTTGAACGTGGTGAAGTGTGGCTCCGTGCGCTTGAACGTGGTGAAGTGTGGCTCCGTGCACGTCCCGCTCTGGAGCCCCTGTGCTGGAACATGGTGAAGCGTGGCTCCGTACACTTGAACGTGGTGAAGTGTGGCTCCGTGCACGTCCCGCTCTGGAGCCCCTGTGCTGGAACATGGTGAAGCGTGGCTCCGTGTGCTGGAACGTGGTGAAGTGTGGCTCCGTGCACGTCCCGCTCTGGAGCCCCTGTGCTGGAACATGGTGAAGCGTGGCTCCGTACACTTGAACGTGGTGAAGTGTGGCTCCGTGCACGTCCCGCTCTGGAGCCCCTGTGCTGGAACATGGTGAAGCGTGGCTCCGTACACTTGAACGTGGTGAAGTGTGGCTCCGTGCGCTGGAACGTGGTGAAGTGTGGCTCCGTGCACGTCCCGCTCTGGAGCCCCTGTGCTGGAACGTGGTGAAGTGTGGCTCCGTGCACGTCCCGCTCTGGAGCCCCTGTGCTGGAACGTGGTGAAGCGTGGCTCCGTGCACGTCCCGCTCTGGAGCCCCTGTGCTGGAACGTGGTGAAGTGTGGCTCCGTGCACGTCCCGCTCTGGAGCCCCTGTGCTGGAACGTGGTGAAGTGTGGCTCCGTGCACGTCCCGCTCTGGAGCCCCTGTGCTGGAACGTGGTGAAGCGTGGCTCCGTGCACGTCCCGCTCTGGAGCCCCTGTGCTGGAACGTGGTGAAGCGTGGCTCCGTGCACGTCCCGCTCTGGAGCCCCTGTGCTGGAACGTGGTGAAGTGTGGCTCCGTGCACGTCCCGCTCTGGAGCCCCTGTGCTAGAACGTGGTGAAGCGTGGCTCCGTGCGCTTGAACGTGGTGAAGTGTGGCTCCGTGCACGTCCCGCTCTGGAGCCCCTGTGCTGGAACATGGTGAAGCGTGGCTCCGTGCACGTCCCGCTCTGGAGCCCCTGTGCTAGAACGTGGTGAAGCGTGGCTCTGTGCGCTTGAACGTGGTGAAGTGTGGCTCCGTGCACGTCCCGCTCTGGAGCCCCTGTGGTGTGTTGTGGTCTTTCTGATGATGTCGTTCCTTTATCTCCTGGTGCATCGTGCCGCTCTCCATCCTGTGCGTGTTGCCACATTTGAAGCACGCTGTGTGGAAGTGACGGGAGGTTTCCTTCCTCCAGCCGTGCTTGGGGCCCTGCAGCCCGGGATGGTTCCTTTCCTGCTGGGGACAGTGTGATGGGAGCAGAGGTTGGGTCCAGTGACAGCTCACCCGTCTTGCTACCCGGTGGCCATTCGGCTTCCTCCCCAGAAGAGAGGGGGCTCTGGGGACCTGCGGGGCCGGTTTCCAGTCACTCACAGGACAAGAAGCTTCCTCCCGGGGTGGAGCAGCCGCTGTGCTGGGGTCTCCCCTCGTGCCCAGCCCACAACTGTTCCCATCTGCAGCCCACCCATTTCTCAAAGCTGAGTTCAGATCCACACCCTCAGTTTTGTTCGTTTTTAAAATTCTTCCGTACGAAAAGCAGCAGCGAGGACGACCTCCCAGACTTCTCTCCGTCCGGCCCGCACGCCCGCTCCTCCCAGACTTCTCTCCGTCCGGCCCGCACGCCCGCTCCTCCCAGACTTCTCTCCGTCCGGCCCGCACGCCCGCTCCTCCCGACTCCTCTCCGTCCTGCCCGCACGCCCGCTCCTCCCAGACTCCTCTCCGTCCGGCCCGCTCCTCCCAGACTCCTCTCCGTCCTGCCCGCTCCTCCCAGACTTCTCTCCGTCCGGCCCGCACGCCCGCTCCTCCCAGACTTCTCTCCGTCCGGCCCGCACGCCCGCTCCTCCCAGACTTCTCTCCGTCCGGCCCGCACGCCCGCTCCTCCCAGACTCCTCTCCGTCCGGCCCGCTCCTCCCAGACTCCTCTCCGTCCGGCCCGCACGCCCGCTCCTCCCAGACTTCTCTCCGTCCGGCCCGCACGCCCGCTCCTCCCAGACTTCTCTCCGTCCGGCCCGCACGCCCGCTCCTCCCAGACTTCTCTCCGTCCGGCCCGCACGCCCGCTCCTCCCAGACTTCTCTCCGTCCGGCCCGCACGCCCGCTCCTCCCAGACTTCTCTCCGTCCGGCCCGCACGCCCGCTCCTCCCAGACTCCTCTCCGTCCTGCCCGCACGCCCGCTCCTCCCAGACTCCTCTCCGTCCGGCCCGCACGCCCGTTCCTCCCAGACTTCTCTCCGTCCGGCCCGCACGCCCACTCCTCCCAGACTCCTCTCCGTCCGGCCCGCACGCCCGCTCCTCCCAGACTTCTCTCCGTCCTGCCCGCTCCTCCCAGACTCCTCTCCGTCCTGCCCGCTCCTCCCAGACTCCTCTCCGTCCGGCCCGCACGCCCGCTCCTCCCAGACTCCTCTCCGTCCGGCCCGCACGCCCGCTCCTCCCAGACTCCTCTCCGTCCTGCCCGCACGCCCGCTCCTCCCAGACTCCTCTCCGTCCGGCCCGCACGCCCGCTCCTCCCAGACTCCTCTCCGTCCGGCCCGCTCCTCCCAGACTCCTCTCCGTCCGGCCCGCACGCCCGTTCCTCCCAGACTTCTCTCCGTCCGGCCCGCACGCCCACTCCTCCCAGACTCCTCTCCGTCCGGCCCGCACGCCCGCTCCTCCCAGACTCCTCTCCGTCCGGCCCGCACGCCCGCTCCTCCCAGACTCCTCTCCGTCCGGCCCGCTCCTCCCAGACTCCTCTCCGTCCGGCCCGCTCCTCCCAGACTCCTCTCCGTCCGGCCCGCTCCTCCCAGACTCCTCTCCGTCCTGCCCGCACGCCCGCTCCTCCCAGACTTCTCTCCGTCCGGCCCGCACGCCCGCTCCTCCCAGACTCCTCTCCGTCCGGCCCGCTCCTCCCAGACTCCTCTCCGTCCGGCCCGCACGCCCGCTCCTCCCAGACTCCTCTCCGTCCGGCCCGCACGCCCGCTCCTCCCAGACTTCTCTCCGTCCTGCCCGCACGCCCGCTCCTTTCTGGGACCCTTCCACTTGTCTCTGCCACACGCAGTGTTCTGTGTGTGCAGCCACACACCCTGCGCCTCCAGGCCCTCCACCCTCACTAGGGAATCCGCTTCTCAGGGCCTGGTTTCTGCAGCCGAGACCCCTGACCGCTCACTGAGCCGCCAGCGCCGTGGGCTGATGTCCACCCCCTGTCTCGGAGCTGCTGCTGGGCCCAGGCCTCGCTCCTCTTCCTTCTAGAATGTACGGGCTGCTGGTGGCCTGGGTGTGCGGAACAAACTGGGCCTGTATTTCCAAACAGTGGGAGTGAAAGCTTGATGGGATGTGAACGTTTTGTGTGCCAATTCTGACCAATGTGAAACCAAGCCTGGGGTGGTATTTAATACGAGCTTACATGTTTACTAAACGCGGTTTACGGTAGAATCTCGTAGGAACCCGTCACACCGTTTTGCCAAACCTGATCTTTCGTACGTGTAACATATGAAGTCCTGATTTAAAGCAGCAATGTGGTTGCTGAGTCTGGAAGATTAACTGAGCGTGAACAGCGCTCAGGGTCGTTATTTGGGCTCTTGGAGAAACGCGGAACCCTAATCCTCTGCACTAATTGTCTCTAGGACCTGTGAGGTTGGCTCCACTGCCTCTTGATTACGTTAAGTGTGAGAACGCTTTCGTGTCACCCTAAGATGTTACCGTGGGATTGCTCTGGGGACCAGAGCCGTCCAGTTTGGCGACCACTCAAATGCTTCTTCTTCCAGTCCTGAGGTTACTGATTCCTTACAGTATCAGCCCCACGCCGCCTGCAGCTCTGACACTGCACAACTTGGGTCGTGGTGTCTGGGGCCACGTGGCTGGTGGCAGGAACTGGATGCTCTGAGAAGTCAGCTGTGTGCCTGACGGATGTACTGCTTGTGCACTAAGCCACGAGTGGCTCCCGGGGCCGCGTGGGCTGTGGCTCCTCCCAACTTGAGTGGTCTTACTTCGTACCGTGCTTTGCGGCAGACACCTGGCTTGTCCTGCAGAGCAGGCCTTGATGAGATGCCAGTTTTCTCTTGAGTCACCCAGATGCCGAAAGGAACTGCAGCCTGGGAGGCAGGGAGTTTCCAAAGGCAGAACAGGGAGTCTGGGGACCTCGGCAGCTCTGGTCCTCTTGTGACGTCCACCAGAAGGCCGCTGGAAAGCTGGGATGCTCCAGTGTTAGCATCTCCTTGCTCGGTCCTGAATGCTCTGGTTTCACAGGCCGTCTGTGGGAAGGCAGCAGTGGGCACTGAGACGGGGTCTCCCTGACACCGGGAACCCTGTGTGCTACAGGAGTGGACACTAAGACGGGGTCTCCCTGACACCAGGAACCCCGTGTGCTACAGGAGTGGACACTAAGACGGGGTCTCCCTGACACCAGGAACCCCGTGTGCTACAGGAGTGGACACTGAGACGGGGTCTCCCTGACACCAGGAACCCCGTGTGCTGCAGGAGTGGACACTAAGACGGGGTCTCCCTGACACCGGGAACCCCGTGTGCTGCAGGAGTGGACACTAAGACGGGGTCTCCCTGACACCAGGAACCCCGTGTGCTGCAGGAGTGGACACTAAGACGGGGTCTCCCTGACACCAGGAACCCCGTGTGCTGCAGGAGTGGGCACTGAGACGGGGTCTCCCTGACACCGGGAACCCCGTGTGCTGCAGGAGTGGACACTAAGATGGGGTCTCCCTGACACCAGGAACCCCGTGTGCTACAGGAGTGGACACTGAGACGGGGTCTCCCTGACACCTGGAACCCCGTGTGCTGCAGGAGTGGACACTAAGACGGGGTCTCCCTGACACCGGGAACCCCGTGTGCTGCAGGAGTGGACACTAGACGGGGTCTCCCTGACACCGGGAGCCCCGTGTGCTGCAGGAGTGGACACTAAGACGGGGTCTCCCTGACACCGGGAACCCCGTGTGCTGCAGGAGTGGACACTAGATGGGGTCTCCCTGACACCGGGAGCCCCGTGTGCTGCAGGAGTGGACACTAAGACGGGGTCTCCCTGACACCGGGAGCCCCGTGTGCTGCAGGAGTGGACACTGAGACGGGGTCTCCCTGACACCGGGAACCCCGTGTGCTACAGCAGTGGGCACTGAGACGGGGTCTCCCTGACACCGGGAACCCCGTGTGCTGCAGGAGTGGACACTAAGACGGGGTCTCCCTGACACCAGGAACCCCGTGTGCTGCAGGAGTGGACACTAAGACGGGGTCTCCCTGACACCAGGAACCCTGTGTGCTACAGGAGTGGACACTAGACGGGGTCTCCCTGACACCGGGAACCCCGTGTGCTACAGGAGTGGACACTAAGACGGGGTCTCCCTGACACCGGGAACCCCGTGTGCTGCAGGAGTGGACACTAAGACGGGGTCTCCCTGACACCGGGAACCCCGTGTGCTGCAGGAGTGGACACTAAGACGGGGTCTCCCTGACACCAGGAACCCCGTGTGCTGCAGGAGTGGACACTAAGACGGGGTCTCCCTGACACCTGGAACCCCGTGTGCTGCAGGAGTGGACACTAAGACGGGGTCTCCCTGACACCGGGAACCCCGTGTGCTGCAGGTTGATGTTCTTGATGCTCAATAGCTGACTGGCAAGTGCCACTCAGGTGTCACCAAGGGAAGTGCCAGGTGCCGTGAGCGAGACCAATGGGGCCAGAGAGGAGCCAGTGATGGGCAGGCGACCTTCATGGTCCTAGGAGACAGCCGGCACTGGGAGGTGCAGACCGATGGGAGCTGACTTGTGTTGGAAACGTAGTCATGTTCACGCACTTGTGTTAATTGTCACCTTTTTGGTGTTCGCTCTGTGTCGTGTCCTTAAGGTTCACCATTTCTTTCTATTGATCACTGTGCATGGTTTTTTGTGGTATCATTTTCTGTTTTCCTTCTGGGTGGAGCTGAGTTGGTTCACGTGAACGCACGATGGGGTGCTGGGTTCCCAGGGTTCTGTAAGTCAGCAAGCCCCTGCTTCGGCTGTTCATCTCTGTGTCGGTTTTCACGGCTGTGCCTCCCTCATCTCCCTGCTTCTCTGACGGCGAAGCCTGGGCGGGATCCTGAATGAGGCTCAGATCTGACCGTGAGCCCCTGCCAGTCACAAGCACGTGGAAACCCGGGCCCTGACTGCCCGTGAGCTGTGGATGCCAGGCACGTACCCCGCCTGATGGGCTGTCTCAATGCTGTGCCTGCCTCCTGCTCCCTGACCCCAGGAAGTAGCCCTGTGCTGGCCACTCCACTCCTGGCCATCGCATCCTGTGGCCCGGAGGAGCCACCTGCGCAGACACCTGGGCACGTGCAGGTGCAGCTGGGAAGAGGGCCTGGAGCAGGACACACTGCTGAGACTCGGGCCGGTTGCCGCGTCTCCACCACAGCCGGCTGTGCGGTGACGGGGCCAGGCTGTCAGTCCTGAGAGGAGCAGCAGTAAATTTAGATTCTTTTGGCGTCTGCAGGTCATTATTGGAATTATAGCAACTGGCGGTGAGGTCATAAAGCTACCTTGACAGGTTGTGAATACCAAGACCGCGGTAACCACGGAGGCCTGCCCGGCGTCCCCATGCGTTATTGTCGGGAAACGCTCCTCTCGGGGAGTCTGGGCATAAAATTCAAAGGAGGAGGCTTGAACAAGGAACACGTCGATAGCTCCATGCAGAAAGCTATTATTTTTAATTCTAAGAAGAGGAAGAAAGGGCGTTGGGGTTACTATTTTAGAGACCTGGAATAATGTACCACATTGCAGAGCTCAAAAGGGAACTGCCGATGGAAACCCTTTGTTTCCTTGCTTTTAATTCCTGCAAACGCATGAGCCTGCTGTGGCTTGCAGAGAGCACTTCGTGCAGGCTGGGCCGCCCTGACCAGGCTGCCTTCTCTGGCGAGCAGGTGCCGAGTGCTGCATCCTGGGCAGGCGGAGGGTCTGCCGTATGGCTTGGCTGAGTGCATGAGGGCTGTGGAGTCGCCTGTGCCACCTCCAATTGCTTCAGGCACGAAAAAGTGGCATCCCGCCTCCCAGACAAGCATCTTTTCTGAGAAACGTTTGTTGATGGAGATCCTGGCGCCCTAATAAGCATGTAAAAGATGTGATCAGACCCTGAATGCCTGGGGTGAAATCTGCTTCTCACCCTCCAAGTGACACCTGTGTTAGGTGATCGACCGCCTCACGCGTGTGCCCTGCATAGTCGGAGGCCGTAGTGGACGTGGGAGGCACCGCAGGAGGAAACTTCCCGTTCTCTGCAGACAGAAATGGGCACTGTGAGATGACAAGACCTTGTTTTAAAGTCTTGCGAGCACACGGGTCAAATGAATGAGTTTCGGTCGGAAACTCCTCTTGGGCAGATGTCACCCTGTGATGTCATTGTGTCCTGCAGGTTTCTAGAAACAAAGGGAGCCCTGGGATGGACCAGGCTGGAGCAAAAACCCCTCTCCCCCAGGGGCCGGTCCCAGGACAAGTGTGACCCGCATCTCACAGTGTTGGTTGGCCAGCACACTGTTTTCTTTGTCCCAAACAAGCGTGAACATCCTGTGTGGTGGCCGGCAAAGTGCCTTGAGAAGTGTTGGTGCACGGCTAAGGAGGCCAGTGAGGCAGGTACACAGGTGTGCCGCAAGGTGGTAGCCTTCAGGCCATGCGACATGGGGAGCACAGTCCCAGGATGTCCCTCCTGGGACGAATGTGAGTGTGTTTTTATGTCGGGGAGCACGGTCAGCAAGCAGAAGCTTTGCTCCCACCCGCTGATGAAAGATTCCTTTTATTGTCCACGTTGGTGCGTTGAGGGCTTTTAATAGCCATCTTACATTAGCTGGATGCTGTTCAAAAGAAAAAGTAGTCCTAGAGACCCCACCTAACGCCTTCCTTTGTGAATTGCAAGCAGAAGTGCTGTGTGCACCGGGCCACACGTCATTTTTATAGTTAGAAAGAGGACTCCCGCGTACTTCATGGGAACACAGAAATGTGGCAAAATTAAAAGTCATTTTCCCGCAGTTACTGTGAGTGAACATAGCCTTCCGCTGTCTGTTACACTGTTCTGAGCTAGTGCTGTGGTTGTAAGGTAAGGGCTGGACAATTTCTTTGATTTAGCGGGGAGAAGGGTAGGAGCGGCGGGTTTGTGCCGGGTGCAGTTCAGCAGCAGCCAAGGGCTCCTCTCGTTTGTGCCTTAGCGATTCGTGAAGCAGAGACACGCGTCATCCTGCAAGGGAGAGCGTTCTTCTAACCGACAGAGTTAAAATCCACTGGCGCGGAGGCCAGCCTGAGTGTGGGTTGCATTTCTCGGACTTGGTTTTGGGAGCCGGTATCCGCCGGTGGTGGTGGTGTCACAAAGTCCCCGTTCCGGCATCGTGGAAATTGCTGAGAGTACAGCCCACCTTCCTTGTCCAAGGCACCGTACTCAGACTTGAAGATGCAGGAGCTGGGTCCCCAGGACTGCTCCCCGCCACGCCCTCCCACCAGAGCAAGCGCTGCAACGTGTGCTCTCGCTGTAAAGACCTCTCTCTCCGAGGCAGAGCCGTGTGTCCCCAGCTCCTGCCTGCAGGTGAGGGGGACACCCAGAGGCCATAGCTGTCTTCAGGCAGAGCCATGCAGCCGTCCCGAGCGACAGTGTCCCAGGTGCACCTGAGCACTGCCCCTGCTGCTCTGTTCCCAAGGCCACCCGCTGGGACTCCCCTCGTCCATTCCCACTGGGCATCCGTGTGTTCTGTGGATGCTGGAGATGTAGGGTGTGAGCCTCCATTGTGTGAACAGCATTTGTTGGGGACAGAGTCCGGCGTGGCATTCCTACGGTGTGCGCCCTTCCACCCTGCACACTCAGTCCGGTCTCCACTGGCATCTTGCTCCCCAGGCTTGCTCAGCCCAGGAGACCATGTGTCCTTGTCATTGGGTCATCTCCAAGGACTCCCAACTCCTTGGCATGATTTTGGAGCCACCTGCCACAGGCCACAGCCCACTGAGCAGACTTCTCCATGAGGTGCCTCCAGTCCATGATAGCGCCCACACCCCTGCCAGGAACTTTGGGGGTGCACACCCCTGAATCTGAAGCCTCACCCACCTTTACTCCCCCTCAGTGGGTCGATGGCCCTCAGCACCCAATGAGGCCACCGCTGGCTCCACGTGGACTGTTGGGCACCACTGCTGAGTACCCCAGAAGCAGCTGTGTGGTGTGGACTCTCAGATGTCACCTGAGTTGGAGGAAACCGTTGATAGCAAGTAATGCCAATTGGG
The DNA here is from genome assembly GCF_033115175.1 of Lepus europaeus. Taxonomy (NCBI): domain Eukaryota; kingdom Metazoa; phylum Chordata; class Mammalia; order Lagomorpha; family Leporidae; genus Lepus; species Lepus europaeus. The sequence continues at coordinate 2,451,316 of NC_084843.1, read as the reverse complement.
CACGCCCAATGCGACATTCATGCACTCCAAAGTGTGATGCCGAGGGGTGTGCGTGCAGCCTGGCACCGAGGGCATGACTGTGGCCACCCCAGAGTTCCTCCTGCAATTGCTCCCCATCCCATGCCCACTGCTCTCGCCCTGCTGTGTCACGTGTTGGCATTGGACTTTGAGTCTTCACCTGTGGTGGCAGTAAGCCCAGGGGGAGGCAGTGTTGTCACCCTCCTCCAGCTGTGCCCACGGCCTCTGGTGTGACCATGAACATATGCACTCTGCTTATCTGTGATACTTATCTGAGCCATGTGGGGCGCCTGTCCCTGGAGTCGCACTCTGCCTGGGAGCATGGCCAGTCCTCCATCCCAGAGACGGGACTCCAGGAGGTCTATCACGGTTCTCAGGCCACATCTGCAGCAAGGAATCCGAGAGGCACTCCCCATCTTGGAAATCTGCCGGAAGCAGAGGATTCTGGGGGACTGAGAATATGCATTGCTTAAAAAAAAAAAAAAAATTCTCCTGAACTCCCATCCTGCGGAGAGAAGCCAGGAGAAGACACCTGCAGAGCCCATGCCTGGCGCTGGGCTGGAGCTCAGAACAGACCATGAACTCAACAGTGAGCAAAACAGACTTTGCAGTCAGAAAGTGGGCAGCAGACGTGAGCAGACCTCCTTCACGGTCACCGAGGCCTCCGAGCACAGGTGCCTCCTCAGGTCTAAGGCTGTAAGGCCCGCACTGAGGCGTGGCAGGCAAAGCTGCCGCCTATAGTGCTGGCATCCCACGGAGCACCGGCTCATGTCCCGGCCGCTCCACTTCTGATCCAGCTCCCTGCTAACGGCCTGGGAAAGCAGCAGCAGATGGCCCAAGTGTCTGGGCCCCTACACCCACTTGGGAGACCTAGAAGAAGCTCCTGGCTTCAGAATGGCCCAACCCTGGCCATTTGTGGCCAACTGGGGAGTGAGCCAACAAATGGAAGGTATTGCTCTCTCTACCCCTCTCCCACTGTAACTCTTTCAAATAAATAAACAAATCTTTAAAAAACTAAAAAAACTAAGCCCACTTGTGATGCCACACTGCAAAACAGGGCAGTTCCTAGCAAATGTAGCACCTGCACTGCTGGTCTTGGGTCCCAGACGAATGGGAGTGGAAGTCCACGCGGACGAGTGGAAGTGTCCCCAGCAGCTTCCTTTGTAATGACCAAGGTTGGGATGGACGTGGTGGTCCATCCCGTGGAATTCTGTTTTGTGTATGATATTATGGCCGTGAACTACTGGTATGTTGTGACAACATTTGGGTGGATGTCAAGGGCACAGTGCTGACTGATGGAAGACAGCCCTCGGAGGTGGGATTTATTTACGTAACACTCAAAATAGCAGACTTAGAACACTGCAGAGGAGTAGGCCAGAGGTTGGCAGGGACGGAGTCGGTGTGGGGCAGGTGTCTGTCACTCGAGGTTGTGTGTCCTGCTTGAAGCTTAAGATGTAGGAATCTGACCCGGTAATGCAATTTTATTTTTAAACACGTGCGTTCTTATATCATGAAGTAGCAGTGCTTGAGTGTGTGAGTGGAAACAGCGCCTGGGTAAGATGTGGTTCGGTTAACGGCATTGCACCAACACGAGCTTCCTGGTTTTGATCTTGTTCTGCAGTTGTGTGCCAGGTTGTCGTTCGGGAAAGCTGAATTGAAGGGGCGTGGGAACTGTCTCTCTGTGTGTGTTTTCATGTGAATCTTAACTTCTGTGAGTCTATGCAGTGTTTCAGAATCCCTTCCTCCTGCCACCAGGTCAGGGAGGCTCTGCTTGGGCGAGGAGAGGGTGCGCTTGGCTCTGCTGCTGTGATCCGGAAAGCAGGGCTTCCCGTGTGTGTTCGGGGGAGTGAAGGGGCAGGGAAACCTTCCTGTAATGAAAGGGAGTCCCAACGCCAAGAGGGGGCTTCCCCCTGCGTGTAGGAGAGAGGAAATTCGGCTCCAGGAGTGGTGCTGAGTTTGATGCCGCTTGACCCCATTGACTTTACAGATCAGCCAGAGAGGAAACCTCCCAAGAAGGTGAGCGTCCCCTGCCCAGGCCACCTCTGGCAGCGCGCACGCGTGGAGGACTGAGGCTTCCTGCTGACACGGATCACACGTGAAACCGCATACGATCTTCATTCAACCCACTATTGACAGTAATATATTTTAAGTCAAGAACGTGTTCGCTCAGTGCGTATCGACTCTGCTTGTTGAAGCGTTCACGGTACACCCGAACGTTGGCTTCCCTGTCATGGTGACTTAAGACGGGCGGACAGCAGTGAGTGATGCCTGCCAGTCGAGGAACTTTGGCGGGAGCCCTCCTTGAATGGCAATAATCTGCTCCTGTAATTGCGGTGGAAAAGGAAAACCCTCTGGAGATTTTACATCTAATCATTTATTTATAAATCTGTAGATGGCAGTCTGCAGAAGACACACCAGGGGTCAACTTTGTGCTCAAAACACTTGCCTCGTGTTTACATTTCACAGTGTATTTTTTTAACGGTACCTCCAGCCCCAGTGATCACAAAAGGACCCCGGCTTGCTGGTAGCTGCTCCTTGCCGCGTCCCACGGCCCAGGCACTTCATTGCAGGCACACGGCAGAGGCCGGTCCCCTCTGTATTAGCTGAAATATGCGTGTTTTTCCATCTCATTAATTCAGTCTACATACAATTAATTTTTGCCTATTAATAAACCCCTTGGTGTTCGTGACAGCTATCGCAGCCACTTCACCTAGTGTGGAAGGGGAGCCTGTATTCGCACATTCCACCCTGCCCCGCGGCTGCATTTTCATTGTTGTGTTTGTGGGTTGGAGGGTTTCGGCGCATAAATCAGGCATCGCGAGGAAACGTGAACCGCTGAAGGCTGGCTGACGGGGAGGGCTGGAATATCAATTCAGCTGTGCTTCTGTTTGTTTGGACGGAGAGGGGAGGAAGGCTGTACAGGCACTTAGCAGGTCTCGGGCCATGAGAAGTGTGTTGGAGCCTTGGATACGAGCCAGACCAACTTCATTGTTCTACAAATCTGAATTCTCACCTGATCTGTACACACACACACACACACACACACTCCCCCAGGACGCTGTGTGTCTTCAGATCTCATAATTTCTTAAAGGTAGCATCTTAGGAGACCTGTGCATACAGACAGGTAGCTGACTGTGCAGGTGCTACCACTCCTGCTGACAGCTTCAGAAGGGGAAAGAACGAAAATCAAAACAAAGCCTTGAATCACAAAGAGACACCGCTTATCTGGGGATGTCTACGGGAGAGTGGGCTCCCCGAGGTTTTGCCCTGTTGTCCTAAGACAGATCTTTGCCTCCTGTAGCTTGGTCACGGCTCACCGCCACCAGCCCGGGGGAGATGCACAACCCTGCCTAGATGTCAGGAGCCCCTCGTGTTTTCGTCTGTGTTTGTGGAAACCGCAGTTCACAGCACGAGTCACGGGGAAGCCCAGTGTTGGCTCCTAAGTCGCTGCAGTAGCTGGGTCCTTGCTGGGAGCTTTGCATCCTGGCTGGAAGCTGGGGTGGCACGGCAGGCTCAGCGGGAAAGCTCCAGCCTGTCCTGGAAGGTCTTCAGGCCTGGCTTCACAGAGAGCTTCCGGAACGTTCTGTGAGGAGATACAACTTTGTCATCGATCCACTAAACTGGATGCAGGTGACTGATAGATGTCATCGCTGACTTCCAGATGTGCCGCATGGGTCAAGGTCAGAAGCTGCGATGAACAGGGCACGTACGCAGCTGCAGCGTGGGGTGTGGTGGGCTCGATGCCCCCCCAGTGACCCCTAGCCTGACACAAACACTGGCTCTTGTGTGAGGCTTCCCCTCCAGCCTGCCCTGGCACAGTGGCCCCAGGGGCTCTCAGACCGGTGTGACCTCCTCACACTGTGTTCCTGGCGGGGGCAGGTGGAGTGTCCCAACCCCCACTTCTCCACCTCCGTTCACGGGAGTCCCGCCCCTTCCCGTGAGCCTTCTGCCCCAGGGGCCAGTCCTGCCCAGTCTCCCACAGTAAGGTCTTGGCAGTGTTTGGGACAAGTTGTGTGCGTGCATGTCTCTCTCTGCCCTGTGTTTCTAAGCAGTTGGGTAAGGAACGTTGCTATGTGTATGCTTCTTATGAGCTCTGTGTTTAATGACTCCCTGGTCTTGAGGATTGGCCCATAAACCTTTTCTTCTTCTTCACCCTTGATTATTCTTAAGTTTAAGACAATGCACAGCGGCAGATGTGCTTAACAGCCATTCTTCATCTAGCGCGTGCTACTTTTTAATGTCAATTATAGAGAAAATTACTCCGCTGGCTTTAGGAGTTTATTTAAATGTCTTCTGAGAAAATCGGCAGCTCCTCAGACTTAATGTCCAAAGCACTGGAAACAGAAAAACACTGGGAGGCACAGGCTGGTGGGGAAGTGAAAGGCAGCACATTTTTAAAAACAAAAATACAGTAATTTATGCTTTTGCTGCTGCAGTCAGGAGGCTGGCCTTGTGGTGTAATGGCTACAGCCAACACCTGCGATTTTAGACTCCCTTACGGGCGTCTGTGCACGTCCAGTCCAGCTCCCTGCTAATGGCCTGAGAAAAGTCGTGGAAATGTCCCCAGTGTTTGGGCCCCTGTACCCACATAGGGGACCCGGATGAAGCTCCCAGCTTCAGCCCGGCTCAGCCCTGGCAATTGCGGCCAGTGAACCAGAGGATGGAAGATCCATCTCTCTGTATCTCTTACTGTCAAGTAAATACCATGAAACAAAGTAAAAATAAATTGCATCAGAGAAAAACAAAAATCTCTGACTCTAAGGCAGCTTCTAAGGTGCTGACCTGCAGGTCAGTTCCACGTGAGACCACCTGTTCCAGGCGGCGTCTCTGACCTGCCGAGGGCGAGAGCCCATGGACAAGGCCTGTCTCTGCAGACAGAAGTACAGGCTTGAAGGGCGTGCTGCGGGAGGTACAGGAGACAGCACACAGATACTCCGTGGGCAGCCTCGGGCCTGGTGCAGTGGCTTTTGTAGGCCAGCTAGGCGGAGCCAAGGGACTTTTCTTAGGACCCGACCTGAGGCAGAAGCACACCTCACGGGCCGGGCCTGAGGACGCAGCGGAAGTTTCTGGCTGCCCGAGGGTGGGCTGTGTCCTGTTCCCGCCCCCGTCCCCTTGCAGGGGGGCGCAGTGTCGCAGTGCTGGGTTCTCAGCCATGATCTGAGTGGACGGCTGAGAGCTGCACCCACCCCGTGGAACCCTGCCCGTGCCCCCATCCTCCACAGAGAGGGGTCTTCTCCCCTGCACTTCCGGAACACACCGAGGGACTACGTAGGGGTTGGGTTGTTTTTCTTTTTCCATAAAAAAGCACTTGTTCCCTTTTGAGCATTTGAGTCTTAATATTGAACAGTCATGTCCGGTTTGACGTATTTTATCTCACTTGTACCATCACATCACATCACATCACCCTAACCCTAACCCTCACCCGAACCCTAACCCTAACCCTAACCCTAACCCGAACCCGAACCCGAACCCGAACCCGAAGCCAGGAAGTTCGCAGCTTTTCCAAGCTTAGTGGTTCGGGCCCAGACCCCACAGCTGCCCCTGTTTCTGGTCTGATTCTGGGAACTCGGCATTGGTGTTGGTCACCACACGGTAATCAGCAGAAGGTGGCCACCCTTAAAGCCAGAAGTGCGAGTGCGGCAGACTTGTCTTCCGTTCTGACTCTCGCTTGATCCTTTGAAACGTTCCAGTACAGAAGGTCGTGGCTGGAGCAGGGCCCCTGGCTGACCCGAGCACACCCGCTTGTGCTGTCCTGGGCTGTCTCCTCGGTGGCCAGCGCTTTTGGAGACACTGTGCTCCCGGGCAAAGGGCCATTTCTGCTGGCACAGCAAGAAGGTTGCTGCTGTGCGCGGGGTGGGGCCTCTGTGCCACACCACCAAAACGCTGCCCAGGAGGCCGTGGGTGTAGGCTGTGATGAACCGGAATGGCACACTGTGTGAATTAGCTGTGGGCTGTGTGGGCTCTACGTGGAGAGAGGTTAGAACCCAATCTCTGGGGATTCGTCCAGACGGAGTCCCTGAATGTCTGTCGGATCTCGCACTCGGGCTGGGACAGAGCTGGGGTGTGGTTCAGATGGCCACTGCCCAGTTCCTCCCAAGTTTTGGTCAAAGCAGAGACGCCCACAGGAGAAGTCCCATCTAAATCTTTGATCGCTTGTGTCATGTGTTTGCTTGCGTGCGTCCAAGGCAGTTTGAATTAGGAAGTTCCATGGTGCCCTTCCGAGAACAGGCGAGGAGGCCAATGGTGCCCTTCCGAGAATAGGCGAGGAGGCCAATGGTGCCCTTCCGAGAACAGGCGAGGAGGCCAATGGTGCCCTTTCGAGAACAGGCGAGGAGGCCAATGGTGCCCTTCCGAGAACAGGCGAGGAGGCCAATGGTGCCCTTTCGAGAACAGGCGAGGAGGCCAATGGTGCCCTTCCGAGGACAGGCGAGGAGGCCAATGGTGCCCTTCCGAGAACAGGCGAGGAGGCCAATGGTGCCCTTCCGAGGACAGGCGAGGAGGCCAATTGAAAACACCGGGAATTTCAGCAGAAGGCGAGAGCACTGGGCCAGGCGAGAAGGCGGCAGTACGGTGCTGTTTGCTCTTGACTTGAAGTGAACCCGCAGCATGTTTACGTACATTCAGTAACGTCTCTGTTCCCGCCTTCTCTCGGGTGAAATTTTCACTTACTCGCTCACGAACAGCTCCCCTTGTGAGCGCATCACAAGAGGCATGCCCTGCATGATGAGATGTCCAGAGCTGTGGGCTCCACTCGTGGGAGCCGCAGGGCCATGAGGGGAGCAGGGAGGGACAGCCAGGCCGGTGTGACGGGGGGCGCATAGGAGTGACGTCCCCTACGTGGTCAGCGGTGCCCAGAGGAGCTCATGGCCAAGGAGAGGGAGTCACACCGGATGGTGGGGGCGGGGGGGAGGCGAGGGCAGGCACTGGAGGGAGGGAGTTGCAGTGGGGACAGAGCAGGGCACAAGTCCAAGTCCAGACTGTGTGGGACTTGGCTGCTAGCCAGGTGCAGAGTTGGGGCTGATTTTCTGCGTGAGGGAGACTAGGATGGTGACCTGACAAGCAGGATTTGAGGGGGCTGCAGCCGGGTGTTTGGCAGATTGTCTGGGTGTGAGTGTAGCATGGAGAGGCCGGGTCCCACACTCTAGGGGTCATGGAGGCTGAGGTGGTAACCGCACGTAGTGGTGATCACAGGAGAGAGACACCAGGGCCTTAGAAAAGCAGAAGCCAGAATTTTAGGGCTATGATCTTTCTTAAAGATTGGTTTATTTGAAAGGCTGAGCATCTGGGAACTTCCACCTGCTGATTCGCTCCCCAAATGATGCAACCACCAGGGTCTGGGCCAGGCTGAAGCCAGGAGCGGCATCCGCGTCTCTTATCCGGGTGTCGGGGGCCCAACCAGTGGGCTGTCACTTTCTGCCTTCCTAGGTACATCAGCACGGAGCTGGATTGGACGTGGTGGAGCTGGGACTCGAACCACATCACGGAAAGGAGGGACCAGCACAGGGCGACTGGGACCCAGGAATGACCAGAACCACTTGGAGCGCCTGAGCGCTTGGGCTTGGTCAGTGTGAGACTAGACTACAGGTGCCCAGCCGCCTCTGCAGAGGCACGGACAGCGGAGAAATGCAGGCCAGACAGGCTTGGCGACAGCTACTCCGCTCTCGGCTGTGTGTGTACATGTACATGGAGGGGCATGGCTGAGTGCCAATTAAACTTTATTTTTAGGGGGCTGGCACTGTGACGTAGTAGGCTAAGCCTCCGCCGGAGGCGCCAGCTTCCCTTATAGATGCTGGTTTGTGTCCTGGCTGCTCCTCTTCCAGTCCAGCTCTCTGCTGTGGCCTGGGAAAGCAGTGGAAGATGGCCCAGTGCTTGGGCCCCTGCACCCATGTGGGAAACTTGGAAGAAGCTCCTGGCTCCTGGCTTCGGATCCACCCAGTTCCAGCCATTGCAGCCATTTGGGGAGTAAACCCACGGATGGAAGACGTTTCTGTCTCTCCCTCTCTCTCTCTGTAACTCTGCCTTCCAAATAAATAAACAAACTTTATTTACAAAACGAGAGAGAGGTCTAGATTTGCCCTTGAGGGCAGAAGGAATGCAGGTGGAAGCGGGGAGCTCCAGTAGGCAGCAGCCATTGTGCCGCCCACACGGGCCTGGGAGCTGCTCAGAGGACGGCCCGGGCTGCAGACCACCAGCTAGGAGGCACCCACCATGAAGTCGCTTCCTGTGTAACGAGCAGCGTGAGCATGGGCTGTGCCTGCACCACACACCTGCACCTGTGCCTCACGCCCCTGCCTGCGCCCACCCCGTGTGCCCCAGCATCCCTCACTGCCTCCACTGGTCATCCCCAGAGTGGGCACTGATGCAATAGGCCACGTGGTTAGGTGGAATAAACTCGGTTCTGTGGCCGAGCTGGGCAGAGCAAGGAGTAAACTCCGCGCGGTCTTTACTGCACAGAAGCGAGCGGACGTAGTCACCAGGCAGTGTTAACTCAGTGAAGAACAAAGCTGCCTGGGCGATTTTAGCGTCTGCGGATTATTCCGGACCTGGCCCTCTGACGGCCTCCTGAGCCAGCGTGGGCAGGCCTGGGACCACAGGACTAGGGCCGTCTGCACTGGACTTGAGCTGCTCAGGTGGACTCTGCGTGGCCACGGGTCTCTGGGTTCCAGGAGACTCGGAGAAGTGGTGTTTTCAGTGCAGTTAAAGTCGTCCTGTTACAAGGTGACGTGCCCCTGTGTGCACTCACTCGCGATGGATTCCCTTTCTGATGTTGCTCACGTTGGGGTTTCCCTTGAGCGTCTGAAGATCCCTCTCCTTTGGCAAGATCCCCCAGGACTGGGGTCTAATCCAAGAAGTGTCGCACTTTGAAGGGAAACAGGGTCCCCGCCCTCCTGGGGCCTCGGGGCTGGGCCCCTCCCAGAGTCCTGACTCCCTGCATCTGTTCTCTTGTCCCCTGGGATCTCCCGTGTGGCAGAGAGAGGACGCCCTGGTGGAGGCGCTGTGGAAGTGAAGCCCATCTGCTCCGTGGACGGCCCCTGGGCAGCAGAGCCTCCCAGGGCTCTTCCCTCCGCTCCGCCCGGGTACCAGCTGGGGTGTTAGAGTCACAGTCACCTCACCGTGGGCTCCCGGTCCTGCCTTCCCCATGCCAGGGTTGCCGGGGGTCCTCGTCCTGGCCGTCAGGGAACACCTGCAAATAAGCGCGGGCTGTGTTTGCAGGAAAACCCCGTGGCCCTCTTCCTGGACGTCTTGCCGTGGGAGGCCTCGCCTGGGCCAGGTGCAGGGCCCAGCTGGTTTTTGAAGAGGAGGGGGAAGGCCTGTTGGATGGGACTTCCTGCCGAGGGGACCCTGGATCGCAGCCGCCCCGTTCGCTCCCCACTCCTCCATTTGGCCCCTCTGTTCGTCCTCTTAGGACTTCTCCCAGCCCTCTTCACTCCCGCTTCCTGCTTCCCAACATAGTCGGGCTCTTGGCCCAGGAGTTTGGTTGGAAGAAGTGGGGGTGAGGCTGAACTAAGCGCGCCCTCCCCACCCCGGCCCCCGGGGGAGGACGACCCTGGGAGGGCAGCCAGCGCAGAGCCGGCTGGGAGGGTGGGACCCGCCCTGCAGAGTGACGTCACCCTCCCGCGGAGAGTCTCGGTTTTCAGTGCCAGTGACAACACTCGCTGAAAAAGTACAAATGTTTTCTGCTTCTTGTAATCCACTTCTTGCAGATATGAGAACTCTGGAAAAAAGATTTATTTTAATAATGGGACTTGTAGGTTTTTTTCTTCTGTAGTTAACGTGGTTTTATGACTCCATATCCTTGCCAGAACGTGTATTTTAAGAGTTTCGATTCAAAATTAAATATGACCTCAGTGTTTTAAAATACAATTACATTAACTGTCCATTTAATAGTTGCTTTTTTGGCCACTAACGTGCAGTCAATATACTTGTCTGATATTAAATACAGTATTTTCACTCTGCTCCCCGGCTAACACGTTCCAGCTGCTGCATTCCGAGTGCGGAGGCGGGGTCTTCTGAGAAGACGCTGCAGGAGGTCGTGCCCAGGCGGAGCGCAGTCCTGTCCCGGGAGCTTCCTCTCCTGGGGACTCTGTGCGGGGCTGTACAAGCCAGCTCACAAGATAGGCGATCAGGCAGCAACCAGCCCAGCGTGCAGAGCCCGGCCCTCCTGGCGTTTGGAGGACAGGAGGCAGTGTCTTCCGAACACCTAGTTACTGTTTCTAAGTGGAGACGCTGCACCTCCCGTGCTCCGTTGAAATGACCTGTTCTGGATGGCAGGACGAGGCACCGGCCTGCGAGCTCTGTGGGGATCAGTTCTCGTGTTAGGCGTGCGTGGGTCTTAGCCCTGCTCCTACCCAAAGTGTCATTCTGTTTGGCTCACAGCAAACAGCAGAACTGTCGCCCCAGTGCCCGCCTGGAGGGTGGCAGGATGGTGACAGAGAGCTCAGAGGGGCCCCCACCCCCAGCTCTGCCATCCTGTCCGGCGGCTCCCCGCCCTCTGCTCCCCATGCTGTCACAGACGTTGGTGATTATTCATTTCCATGGTTCCATACTTGTCCCCTGGTGCCAACAAGAAGGCCAGGCCTACAGGAGGTCTGCTGGGGGCTGCTGTGTGGTACGGGGTCTCCCCACCAGGCCCTCAGAGCTGCTCTTCCATCAGTGGTCCCGTCCCCACCTGGACTCCTCTTGAGAAGCCGAGAAACCTGAAGGAGAAATGAGGGAGAGGGCTTCTGTGGCCGCAGTGCAGGGGGCGTGGTGCTGGGACACAGCGTGTGGCCGCAGTGCAGGGGGCGTGGTGCTGGGACACAGCGTGTGGCTGCAGTACAGGGGGCGTGGTGCTGGGACACAGTGTGTGGCTGCAGGGGGTGTGGTGCTGGGACACAGCGTGTGGCTGTAGTACAGGGGGCGTGGTGCTGGGACACAGCGTGTGGCTGCAGGGGGCGTGGTGCAGGGACACAGCGTGTGGCTGCAGGGGGCGTGGTGCTGGGACACAGCGTGTGGCTGCAGTGCAGGGGGCGTGGTGCTGGGACACAGAGTGTGGCTGCAGTACAGGGGGCGTGGTGCTGGGACACAGCGTGTGGCTGTAGTACAGGGGGCGTGGTGCAGGGACACAGCGTGTGGCCGCAGTGCAGGGGGTGTGGTGCTGGGACACAGCGTGTGGCTGTAGTACAGGGGGCGTGGTGCAGGGACACAGCGTGTGGCTGCAGGGGGTGTGGTGCTGGGACACAGCGTGTGGCTGTAGTACAGGGGGCGTGGTGCAGGGACACAGCGTGTGGCTGCAGTACAGGGGGCGTGGTGCTGGGACACAGCGTGTGGCCGCAGTGCAGGGGGCGTGGTGCTGGGACACAGCGTGTGGCTGCAGTGCAGGGGTGTGGTGCTGGGACACAGCGTGTGGCTGCAGGGGGCGTGGTGCTGGGACACAGCGTGTGGCTGCAGTGCAGGGGGCATGGTGCTGGGACACAGCGTGTGGCTGCAGGGGCGTGGTGCTGGGACACAGTGTGTGGCTGCAGTACAGGGGGCGTGGTGCTGGGACACAGCGTGTGGCCGCAGTGCAGGGGGCGTGGTGCTGGGACACAGCGTGTGGCTACAGTGCAGGGGCGTGGTGCTGGGACACAGCGTGTGGCTGCAGGGGGCGTGGTGCAGGGACACAGTGTGTGGCTGCAGGGGGCGTGGTGCTGGGACACAGCGTGTGGCTGCAGTGCAGGGGGCGTGGTGCAGGGACACAGCGTGTGGCTGCAGTGCAGGGGCATGGTGCTGGGACACAGCGTGTGGCTGCAGGGGGCGTGGTGCTGGGACACAGCGTGTGGCTGCAGTGCAGGGGGCGTGGTGCTGGGACACAGCGTGTGGCTGTAGTACAGGGGGCGTGGTGCTGGGACTGTGTGGCCGCAGTGCAGAGGGGCATGGACACAGTAGCCTTTACTAAGTTACTAACTGAAGGATTTGCTTTTCAGTGTCTGTTGTTGGTTCCTCTCACTGTGCCGTGACGGACGGGCAGCCGCAGACTGAAAGCCCGCTACGTTTGTGCCTTCCACGCTGTTTGCAGGCTCTGACTGTACAGTCCTGTCACAGGGAGCAGAACTGGAGCGGATGTCCCCTCCCTGGGCTTTCACAACTTGGTTATTCTGCAGTCAGCCACAAAATCTGAAAAGGCAGAAAAATGTAGCTTCCACTGTTTAGAAAATCTCTGTGGGTTTTTCTTCCCCCAGGGGACGGTTTTCAGTAAATTCTTCATTGGGAAAACGAATCTGAAATTTCCGATAGCAAAGCTGCACTGACCACCTTAGCACCAGTGTCTCATCCCTCATTTGTCCAAGGGGCAGGCGGGGAGCCCCGAAATACTGCAGGCCAGAGGCCAGGGCTGGGGGACCCCTGGGACTGGCTCCACCACCAGAGGTATTGTTCATCCAGAGACCTCCCGGGAGCACACCCTGTGACTGCCTGCAGCCCCTCCCCTGCCTGCCCTAGCGCGGCTCCATGGCCAGCTTTCAAAGCCACTCACTCATGCTGTGGCCATGACCACTCTGGACCCGGGCTGTGGGGTCATGGTGGACCTGGGTAGTCCAGGACCTCTTGCCTGAGGTCAAGAATGTTGTGTGGACAGGTCCCTGGGAGTTGAACGTCAGTGTGTCCTTCCTTCAGGGGTAAGTGGGCAGCTGTCTGGGAGCCTGGGCTCCTAGGTGGTGGGTACCTGGTCTCTCGTTCTAGAAGCTTCTAGAATATAACAGATGCTCAGATTCCCATTGCCTTTGTGGGATTAAGGATGATCGTACAGAGGTTACCTAAAAGCAGAGTAAACTGAAGTGCTGCGTGGGCCTGTGGGGTTCAGAATCGAGCTCGTGGACACAGGGGCTGCAGGAGAGGCTGACCCTGTGTCCAGCTCAGGGGGTGACCCAGGCTGCTTCAGTCCAGGGGACGCCTTCACATCCTGGTTCCCTCCCCGCGTGTCTGGGACATTGTTGCTGTGTACGCCCTGGCTGGGTTACCTGGGGTGGTTCTTATACTGAGTTGACCCTGAACTTGGTTCTGGGAACCCTACCTTCCAGGTTCTGTGTTGTGCCACAGAGGTATGACGCCGAGACGTTCCTCTTCAGGGACGTCGGAGGCAGTAGCCTTGCCCGTGGCCAACCAGGGCTATCAGGAAGAGGGTCGGGACAGCAGTGGCCTGGTAGAAAACCCATCGTCTTTTCACCACTCTGACGCCCTGTCCTGAGATTTCCCTCATTCCCGTGGTCCTACTTTTTCTGCTAACAATCACTCGTTTGCTGTAGGGAGAAAAGACCCTTTCACTGACTGTGCCATTCCCCGGACCCTAAAAATCTTATGCCCCAGAGGCGTGGATGAAGCCACTGTCATCTCTCTCCCAGGAACCTCAGCCACGTTCAGTGGCACAGAGCCGCAGGGCCTAACCGTGTGTTCTGGGCACCGACCTGGCTGTTTCTCATCTGTGCCAGTAGAGGAAGGAGTTTGATCCCCTCTGTCCCCTCTGTGTGCCTGCGGCCTGCTGTGGCACACACCCTTAGCAGGCAGAGCAAGGCTGGGACAGAGGCACTGAGAGCTCTGGAAGGGAAACTGCACAGAAGGCGCGAGTTGGCCCCGGCGAGAGACCCAGATGCAGAGGATGCTCGAGCAGGTGCTGCCGCTGTGGGCCGCATGTGTTGAGAGTTAGCACGGGAGACCGAGGCAGGTGACCAGGTGTCCTGTTTGAAGCCCACGTCCAAACAGGAAACACTGGTGGTCCCTGCTGTAGACTGATGTTCCTCCCTCTCCTGGGTCCAGGAGGAGACTGTGGGATGATGTGGAGCTACCCGAGATCTTTGGGGAGATAAGTGCCCTGGTGGGAATCCCAGCAATGTGATGCGGCCGATGGAATGATTCTTTAAATTTTTATATTTTTACAGACATATCTGTATAAGCATTTCATTTGCAGGAAGCTAGATGAAGGTGGCAAGAGGAAGGTGCCTCCGGTGTGTGGAGTGTTAACAGCTTCTTTGCTCACCGCTCAGCGGTGGAAAGCACAGGCAACACAGACATGAGGCTGTTTGAACTCTTTATTTGCCACATTTGCAATATTAATAACCGTGTTTCTAGAAGTTGTCACATCAAGTAAAAGATCTTCATTCCAGACCTGTCTTTTGAGGCCAGATTGAGGCTGGATGCATGCATTTAATAAATCGTGGTCTCGAGTAGTCTCATTTTTGTAAATAATTAGTTTCAGTGAAAGAATAAGTTAGCATATTGTATGCATCTGATGCTGCAAATGTACGTACAGCAAACTTTGCTATTAATCAACAGTCAAGCACCGCGAGTGGGGTCTCATACATAATGAATTGTGCTTAAGCCTCATGGGCTTCCTGATAGAAAAATAAAAGAAAACACAAGTGTAGTAAGCTTTTGAATAAAATTTAACTAGATTGCTTTGCATCCTGTAATTGTTTTGGAGTCATTAGGGACCTGATCGTTCATCTATAGTTTTGGGGTGTTTTTAACTCCATCTGTCAAGCAGTGGAGACTTTTAATGGCACGTTAAAGTGTTGATAAAACACAATTTTCTTTTTAATGATTTGAACATTTAGGTGGAAAAGCAAATAGGCTTTTTGAAGGCATCCTAGTTTGCCAAGTGCACTATTTAAATTGTCTTTTAAAAATGTTTTATTGTTGCTGGTGTATTTTTAAGAATCAATTATTTTTGAAAAGAAAAAATACATACAGGTCTTCTGTGTTGTTTTTGCTTGGCTGTTTTTAAAGCTGCAGTAAATTCCTCTGTGGTCTTGTTTAGACCCTGGCATTCATTTGAGGCCCAATTTCGAGGGCTTAGAATGCCCGTTAAACACTGATATCCAGCTTTCGCCGTACCTGTGACCACCCAGAAAGTTGGGACCAAACCGAGTTGTAAACCCGACTTGTGCCTCGTATGGTCGGCCTCAGAACATGGCCCATTTGATAGGGCCTGGTGTCTGCTCGGAGGGCTGAGGCGGGCAGCAGTATTTATGTCCCCCTTGGTCGTGAACCACACAGGAGAAGGTCAGGGAGGATTGGCTGCCCTGGAGCCCGGCCTCCTCCTGGGAGGAGCTGAAACACTGCCTTCTCCAGGAAGCGTCCCTGCGTCCTTCTGCCTCGCCCAGGGTGGGCTGCCTTCCCTGACTGTGAGATACGGAGTCTCTTCCCTCTGTACACAGTGCGTCTGTGAGAACAGGTGCTAAAACCAGACCTGGGGGCCGGCGTTGTGGCGTAGCAGAGAAAGCCGCTGCCTGCAGAGCCGGCATCCCATACAGGCACTGGGTGCTGGTTTGTGTCCCAGCTGCTCCACTTCTGATCCAGGCTCTGCTATGGCCTGGAAAAGCAGTGGAGGATGGCCCAAGTGCTTGGGCCCCTGCACCCATGTGGGAGACCTGGAGGATAAGGCTCCTAGCTCCTGGCTTCGGATCGGCCCAGTTCCGGCCATTGCTGCTGTTTGGGGAGTGAACTAGTGGGATGGAGGATCTCTCTCTCTCTCTGCTGTCTCTCCCTCTCTCTGTAACTCTGCCTTTCAAATAAATAAATAATTAAATATTTAAGAAAAAAAAAACAGACTTGGGAAAGCTCATCTGTAAACTCACCTGTTAGGAGCCGTGGCGTTCTTGACTAGAGATGAAATTTGTTAATTACACCTGCCATCTTTTGATGGGAGGGTTCTTCAGAATGTCCGTAGAAAACACACGTCATGAAAAAAGGTGGGCATGGGTTTCAGAACGGTTTTGCTCCAAAATAAACTTCTTAATTGCACTTTCCACACCCTTTCTGAAGCGCCTTCTCGCAAACCGCAGTGTGTTGCTGTCACACGCGTGTGTTGCTGTCACACGCGTGTGTGCCGCTTTGCCCTTGTCTTTCACACTTGAGCGCGTGCTGTTCCTAGGGCTGTGGAGGAGTCAGCGAGGAGGCCCCTGCGTCACTGGGAACAGCGCATGTTACCCCGTAACGTTGTCAGCAGCAACAGGAGCTTGGGACCCCCAGGGCTGCGTTCGCCGCCGCCGCGCCCCGGTGGACGCCCTGGACTCGGCTGTGTTGTGGAGGTCAATGTTTCCCACTCCTGGCGTCAGCACTTCAGTTTCTCTCTTTCCTGTTCTCTTTCTTTCCAAACCTCCACCGTGGTACCGGCTGCATAGCTGCTGGCGAGCAGGCAGCAGGGAGCGGTCGCTTGCGTTGCAGGTTCCTCGGCCGACGTGAGAACGTCTGATGGGGCAGGGAAGGCCCCTGGGGTGTCGGAGGAACACCCAGCACGGGTCGCGCACTGTGACCCCAGGTTTCTCGTCACCCTCCCTGCCTGCGGCGTTGGCCACAGGCCCCCGAGGAAGGGGCCACCCTGCGTGGACGTCTTGCCCGTGAGTCAGATGCACCATGGCATGAACCCACCACATTTGGATGGAACATAGAAAGGCTTTGTTCCAACTTCCCCCTTCAGAAAAGTGAGCTTTGCCCATAGCAGGTGGCACAGTTCCCTTTTTGTCTCAGGTCCTGCCCCTGGAAGGAAGAGGACTGAGCTTTTAGCAAGGAGTCCTAATTGAGTGCAGGAGCTCTGCGAGATCTCCTAAATTGGACATAATTGTGCCTTTCCCCGTGGCATTTAGCAAGCGTCCTGCGTGGAGTTTATAAAGTCACCTCTGTTGCCGTCCTGAGTGTTGCTGGAACTGTGTGCCTGCAGGGGCTCTCCTGGAGCCCCGGGGCTCCCTGCCCCACGCCTCGCATCCTGGAAGCAGAGTGGCCCGGGCTGCTTGCAGCTCAGCTCGGGTGCTTCTCATGCTAAGGGCGTCTGGATTGCGGGCTGCAGCCGCCTCAGGTCTGGCTCAGGACACAGCCTGCGTGGACTCCTGCCAGACCCCAGAGGAACTCCGTGGAGCCCCTGTCTCTGGAGCTGTTCCCTTGAGTGACCCTGCAGCATCACCGATTCACTTTCCCAAAGCTTAAGAGGAAAATGTTGCCTGGGAGGGAGAGAGACTGGCTATGCACGGAGCTCACGGGAGCCGGCCGTGAGGATGCACAGTGCCCTCATCCCGGAACCACCAGGCCTCCCTGGGCGGAGCTAATGGTGCCAATCACCTGGGAGTGACTTCAGACGTTTGGCCTGTTTTGTTGTATCAGATGGGACTCAAGCCAAGTCCATGACGGTTTAAAATTCTTTGGGGAGTAGAATTTTTTCAGAAATGAGCCCCTTGTGCTTCTTGCTGCCAATGCAGTCCAGGAACGCCAAAATCTGAACCCCCAAGTCTCCCACCAAGCTGGGCAAGTTTTAAAGGATTTGGCTGTAAGAGAAGAGGCTGGGAGCCATGGTGCCGGGAACACACCAGAGGTCGACCCTGAGCCAAGGCTTCCTGCCAGGGTGTGGCCAGCCTGCCCCACCATCCTTCCTGAGTGAGTCCCTGGTTGGGTGATACCTGCCAACCTCGAGCCTGGGTCTGTGCAGTCTCTGCCCTGGGTGGAGCTGGGCAGAACACAGAGGGAGTCTGAGAGCAAGGCCGGCCTCCCGTGCAGCGCCTGGATGCTGGGGCCCTGCAGGGACTGTGCGGCTTAGGGTTGGCCACATCCCTCCCCAGCCTCCCTGCTCCGTGTTCTTGGCGACTTCCTCGTCTGGAAACCCACGCCTCTTGCAGGTGGCAAAGCCAGCTCTCCCTGGAGGGACTTCCGTGTTGAAGCCAGGGCTTGTGGGGAGTATGTTTGCCCCTGGTCTAGATCCTGGCTGAGGGTGAGGAAAGGAAGTTGATAGCAAAACAGATCTGAAGTAGCGTCATCCCTGGGGGTTCTCTGCAAGCCCAGGAAGGGGGTGGGCTTCTGGTGGGTGGCAGCGCCACGGGAGCTTCGCCCAGGCTCCGTGGTGCACTGGAATCCAGAGCCCCTCCTGCCCGTTATCCGCGCTCTCCTTGAGCAACCCCTGGGATTGCAAACAGCCATGTGTTTCTAGAAATCCCTAAACTAAGCCATCTGAGAGCCTGGCGTGGCTGCACCGTGGGACCCGGTACTCCCCGTGGTCATGGAGGGAGGCTCCCCCGTGCCAGGGCCCTTTCTCAGCCACCAGCTGTCACCCCTGCCCAGTGGAAGTGAAAGGGGCCCCGTGTCATGCCATTCGCCTGAGGCTGATTGGGTAGCAGCTGACATCCTGGGTGAGGGCGGGGGAGCCTGGTGTGGCCCCTGCATCCCCCACAGGCCCTAGGGTGAGGGTCTCGTCCTCTGCGGCCCCCGTCTTTCCAGCTGGCCGTGCGGAGGCCATGTCTTCTGGGGGTCCCAAGCAGTGGTGGTTTTCCGGAGACCATGCACAGCCACGGAGGTCGCATGTTGGTAGCATGTGAGGGGCTAGACTCTCAGGAAGCCCTGGGCGTGGCATTTACGTGAGCACAGGCCACGGAGCCGGTAATCACGGGTGTTTCAGGGTTCAGCGGTGGGGCGGTCTGGAGAAACTCCCCCACGGTGAGGGCGGCCGGCAGCGCCGCTTCACACAGCAGCTCTCCCAGGCTCGAGCGAGCCGGCGGGCTTGGAGGAGAGGGCAGGGCAGCGAATAAATTTTATTTTATCGTAGAAATGGAAATTTGTGTCGTGGCTTTAAAAATCTGGTTTTATGTGTGTGTTTAATGCCATTCATTTTAAATGTAGCATCATAAATCCTCGCTTTGGAATCAAAGATGTTTAATTACGTTTCACCCATGAATCGTTATCTAATGCCAATAGAGAAAGAGTTAAAAAGGAGAACTACAGAGTAAATCAGAGGTTGAGATCTTTAGCACACGCATAAAAAATCAATTTAAGATGAATTTTACTACTATAAAAATTCTTCAAATATCCTTTTAAGAGTGGGAAATGCTCAGACATGCAGCTCTCATCTCAGTCCCCGGGCAGTGTGGAGGGAGCGGCCGCCTCGGACAGCCTGACCGTGCCAGCTCGGGCGTCTCCGGGGGCGCGTGAGGCTCAGTTGTCACAGGTGGGCCCGGAAGCCTGGCCTCCCTCCGCAGGTGCTGGCCTCCCCAGAACGCTGTGCTGGCTGCGCGTGCCGTCCCGGGGTCCTCCCAGCCCTGAGGCCAGCTTGGCTGCCTTTGACCAGCACCACGGCCCCATGCTCTCCTGCCCTCAGGCTCCCGCTGCCCACGGTGCCTGGCCCGGGTGGCTGGCTGTGGCTCTCATGACAGTCCCACGCCTGGTGTCCTGGGACAGCCAGTGCCTGATGGTGCCAGCTGCTGGAATCCCCCGCCCTGCCCTGACCACAGAGTGCCGACTCAGGCTCCGTGAAGGTAACCTGAAGGGGGTGGATTCCACACCCCCGTCAGCTTCTCACTGTGACCAGGCCCGGGGCCTCGCCATGTCTGCGGAAAGGGCAGACTGCTTGGGCCTGCTCTGGCCGCAGTAGGAGGGACGCCGTGGCCGCTCACTCCCACGTAAGCGCTGGAGCTGTAAGCCTCCACATTGCCACGTTGCTATCCTGTTTGAAAGGTGGACTTCCTGGGTGGTGGCCAGACGCTGGGCAGGTGCTCTACCCCAGGGTAAGGTTTCACTGCCCATGGCACACTCGAAGCCCAGCACCTGTATCGTTAACACAAGGGCAGCCCCCAGAAGGCCAGGCCCGGTTGATGGGAGGGGTGCGTGCGCTTCCCCCACGCAGCTTTGCTCTCTGCTCTCACTCAGGCACTCCAGCCGAGGTGCCCGACTATCGCTGACTCCTCACCTCCTTGTCCACGTCCTGCGGGTTTGCATGAGCGTTGGTTTCCCTCGAAGGGGAAGTGGGGACTCGGCACTAGAGAAGACACTGGAGCTCTTGGGAAGCAGGTGGAGATCTGAGAAGCTGTGGCGACACATTCTTTGCGAAGCCAGCCACTCACTCTGCAGGACTGAAGTGGAACCACTGGTCAGCTGCAGCCCCGGGACTGTGGTCCACTGGTCACATGCAAAGGGACAGGCCCCAACCAGGGAGCATCAGAATGGGAGCTGAGAGTGGCCCCAGAGCCCTGGTCCACCCCCGTGCGGTGTTCTTAGCTCTGCTGCCTTGATCAGAGACATCTGCAAGGCTGGCCATGGACGGTCATGCTCGGACCCCTGCCCGCAGCCGGGGAGCCATCTCTCCTGGACACGCAGCTCTGCCCCCTGGATGGCCATGCTCGGACCCCTGCCCACAGCCGGGGAGCTGTCTCTTGGACATACAGCTCTGCTCCCTTGCCGCTGCTGCTGCTGCTGCAGATCCAACACACGTCTCCTGGCCGTGTGGCCTGTCACATGGTCCCTCCCCCAGAATGGCATGTGGCTCCCCTGTGGAGCTGTCACTGCCTCCTGCAGCCACGCCTGTCACACGTGTGTGGGCTGCACTTCCAGGTGACAAAGGCTTCTCCTCTACTCTGATCCTCACAAGGGTGGTGTGTGTGTGCCAAAGAGAAACACTAACGTGTAGACCGAGGCACGCACACCAGCCTGCCAGACAAGGTGGTGGCTGCAGGGGCCCAGGCAGGAAGGGCTGAAGGGCCCAGAAAGGCTTCCTGCACCTGCGGGGTGGGGCTGCCCGTCAGGCCCAAGAGGCAGCACAGACGCGAGGTGTCTGGGCTGGACCCCAGAAGGTAGGGAAGAAGGAAAGGCGGTGACCAGGGGCCGGTGTTGTGGCGCGGTGGATACAGCCGTCGTGTCATCTGTGATGCCAGCATCCCATAGGGGCACCGATTTGTGTCCCAGCTGCTCTACTTCCAAACCAGCTCCCTGCTAATGGCCCAAGAAAAGCAATGGAAGATGGACCAGGTGCTTGGGCCCTGCACCCAAGTTGGAGACCCAGATGAAGCTTCTGGCTCCAGCCGGGCCTGGTCCTGGCTGTTTTGGTCATCTGGGGAGGGAACCAGTAGATGGAAGATCTCTCTCTGTCTCTCCCTTTCCCTATGTAACTCTGACTTTCAAACAAATAAATCCTTAAAAAAAATGAAGAAATCAGACCCAGTGCCCCTTCTCGTGAGTGTGGAACCCTATGGGAGAAGAGCAAATGAGCTACATCCTCCACGAGGGAGCCCCAAGCTGCAGAAGTGGACCTTCTCCAAGGGGCAGCGTCTCAGTCCGGGAGCCCAGAGGCTGACGCCTGCCCAGGGTGGAGTCGGCTCCGGGGTGGGGGGGGCAGACCAGCAGACGGAACGAGCAGCGCCCCGAGAAGAAGCAGCTTCAGCTGACCTTCAGAGGCGGTGGGGACCAGAGAGGGACCCATAGACACCCCAGGCATAGGCATTGCCATGCTACGTGCTACGGCTGAATGAGCCAAACTCAAACCCGGAGGAGACCTGGAGGAGGGATCAGCGGCCAGAACATGGGCCGTGGATCCCCCGATGTGGCCCGCTACGTGGGAGACCCATGACCCAGCTGCCCCTGTTGTAGGGAGCCGGGGTCCAGCCAGAATGTGTGAGGCTATCTGGCCCCTTTTCTGGATAAAATTCCAGAAAGTGTGTTCTGGGAAATATTTTCTGATAATGGGATAGCTGATTTCCGTGGCAAATGTGCATGCGTGAGATTTGATTGGGAGACGGTGGCGCCTGAGTTTCGGTGTCATGCTTGCTCCTTGACGTGGCCATGCTGCAGGCCACCCCTGCAGATGGCAGGGCACTTGCCTGTGGGTGCGGTGACAGCCTGTGTCTCCCTTCCCCTTCCTGTTCGCAGGATATCTGCTGGCACCTAGCACAAGCCCAGGACAGCTCCAGGGGTGCCCTGGGCCTTGTCCTTGTGTGGAAGAAGGTTCTGGAAGCTGACTAAGCTCCTGTCTCCCTTTTTCAGCCCTGCAGAGGCCCCCGCTCCCCCTGAAGGTCTCGGAGGCCCGAAGAGAACGCCGGAGCCCCTGGTGCAGTGCGAGGCCTGGCTGCACGCCTACTTCCACGAGCCTTCGGCCATCCCCGAGCTGCCCGTGCCTGCTCTCCATCATCCCGTTTTCCAGCAAGGTCAGTAACCGAGCCTCCCGCCGCGTGTCCGTGAGGGAGTCTGGCTCCTTAACTGTCCCTGACTTCGCAGTTCATTGGGTCGCCTAGAGCAGCTTGCTGCTCTGTCGTCATCTGAACATAGCAGGCGTCTGGGCGGGAGGAACAAGCGCCCGTCTCTCCACCCACTCCACACGGTTGTGTTAGTCTTGGCACGAGGTTGCGTAGTTCTTGGCAAAGGCAATAAAAATGATGCCTGCGGATCGACTGTTGACTGTTGGCTGAAAGGTTTAAATGGGAACGCATCTGAATGGCAGTAAACTTTTCAATCAGCTTATTGTTAACTTAATCTGACTGCTTGCCAGTGGCACAGGGAATGATGCTTGCTGGGGACAGTTAGCCACTCGCATAAGCTCGGGCGGTGACAGTGACATCACGGGAGGGAGCAGCATCGTAGCACCTTGGATGGGTTTGAGATCTGATTTCCCAAACTCGCCACCATCTTCAGAGATGACCCGGAGCTTGTTGCCTAACGGTAGCCTGGACAAGGCCGTCGGGGTCCGTGATGGCTGGAGACATTTCCCAGGCTTCGGATCGGCCCGATGCAGGAATTACTTTTAGCAGTTAAAGCTCACTGTAGACACATGTGCCGGAAATGTGTTTTCCACAGTGATTAATAATCACTTGGGCCTAAGTGTGCCTGTAGTCCCATGCAGACATGTAATTATACAGGCGTTGACACACACGTATCCCTGGGAAAACAGTACCGTGAGGTTTTACATACGGTGAACATGGAGCGACCTGGAGTTTGCCGAGAAGTGAGCAGCGCTCCGGCCGCTGCCGTGATTCTCAGCAAAAGCAGACACGGGGCCGAGTCCTCGGGAGGATGAGTGGAGCGGCCCCGAGGTCGCCGGCGAGTCGGGCAGGTGCCTTGATGAGACCACGAGTGTCGTCTGTGTGTCATGACCTGAAGCTCTGTGGTTGAGGTGACCCCCGGGATCACGGGACTCGGTCACCAGGTTTCTGTGGTGGGAGACCCCAGCATTTCCAGAAAGGGGCCCCCTTGGGGGGGGGTCTGTGGGAGCTGGGAAGGGTGGCCCTCTGCACGGTGCTTGACCTGCCTCACGTGTAGCTGGCAGTGGAGGTGCGGCCCCTGCCCCTAGCCCAGCACTCGGCCCCACCTGCCCGACCCTACCACGTCCACTTGGTGCACCTCCCTCCTGCCAGGCACAGGGCAGCCATGTTACCGGGGGGTCTCAGGAAGTCAGAGGCCCGTTTTGCTTTTCCAGTGAGGGCTCAGGACCCTGGGAGCAGTGGACCTTCTGTCGGCTGTTGCTATTTTGGGGTTAACTGGTCCTGGCGGTAGGAGGAGGCACAGCCCTGCCCGGCTGGCTCGCTCAGAGTGTGTTAAATAAGCGTGCTGAGATTGAAGGTCTCAGAAGAGAGAAATTCTACAACCAGGGCAGGAAGCCTCTGTGTCGTCTTACAGGGAAAGGTGGGGAGGACGAGCCCGTAAAACCCCAAGTTTACTTATGGTTTGTGAGCAGCTCAGTGAAAAACTCAGAGGGAACGCCCGCAGGCACATCACCAGCTCTCTGCAAGGCAGACAGGGATCCTGGCCTGGCGCTGGCTCTGCGGGCCTGGTCCCACCCGGGTCCAGAGAGAAACTTGTTCTCATGCAGGCCAGGCCAGGTGAGCCAGCACAGAGAAGCAGGGATCCTGGAGTGACCGGGGCGTCTCTGAGCTGCAGCAGCGGCACTAGGACTTGGCGTCTCCTCCCTGGCTGCTGCCACTGCCGTGTGTGCTGGACCTTGACCCAGGGCCTGGACCTGGGGCTCCTTAGACCGGCCCTAGTGCGGCAGGAGGGTTGGGGTTGCTACACTTAGCACTGCCTCTCTGGCTCAGGGCGCACACCGGGCCACCTATACCTGGGCTAGCAGGCTCAGGCGGGTCCCTGTGACCAGGAAGACCTAGCAGTGGTCTGTGGGATGGGTGAGTGCCACCAGCTGGCCTAGCCCTCCAGATGAGCCCTGCCGTGCAGGTAGGTGCTTCCAGCTACGACCAGGCCCCACCCAGCAAGGTTGGGGGTGGGGAGGGAGGTGCCAGCAGCATCCTCCTTGCTTGTGGTCCCCTGGGAACTCTGAGACGAGATGCAGACCAGCGCATGTAGCCCTAGAGGCCTCCTTGTGGGGCCTGTGAACAGCCAGAGGTTGGTGCTGGGGCTTCCCGTGCCTGACCAAGTGCAAACCAGGCCCTGCAATCCCCCGCAGTGGTTTACGTCCTGCGCCGGCCCAGGTGTGAGGCACCTACAGGTAGGGAAGGGGCAGTAGCTGTCCCGATACACTGGCTCACTCACGTGGAGTTGGAGGCCGCTGCCCCAGATGTGACGCCCTCGCTGACGCCCTCGCCGTCTGTACCTCGTGCACCGCCAAGATCCACGGTGAGGGGCAGCTTCTGGCCTGAGCCGTCTGAAAGCCGTGGCGCCCTGGAACGCAAGTTTACCCAGAAGGAGGGAAGGATCAGGCTCACTGTGGAATGAGCATGTTCCTGGCCGAGTCCATCTCCCGTGCGTCTTCATCTTTGGAAAGGTTCCAGCCACCGTCGTGTACCGCGTTTTCACTGAGATGTAGACCACGTCTCTCTGTCTCACCCTGTTGACCTGTGCTTCCTGAAGGCCTGCTTGTGCGACTCCAGCCTCAGGCCCGGGCCTGCAGAGAGACCCTCTGCCACAGACCCCATCTGCTCCTGGGGATCCCTCTCTGGACAAGCTGTTCTTGGTTGGCTGGTTGGCATGGGTATGAAGGTGAACCGCAGGAAAGGCTGCTTTTGTGGGCTCACACCTGCCAAATCTGGGTGATTGCATGAGTCGACCTCTGTCTCGGAGAATTTCCAGATTGATCAGTGGCAGGTTAGCCGTCCGGGTCTGTCTGCAGAAGGCCAGTCCAGCTGTGTTCCCTGACCGCAGCCCAGGAGGGCTGTGTGGCTGCCGCGTGCTGGGACCACAGCAGGGTGGGCTCATGGCTTTGTCTTGTGGTTAAGGGATTAGAACGAACCCTGCACTGTGAACAGCGTGCGTGCCGATTTCTCATCTGGCGACTGTTTCCATGGTGGCCACTTCCCAACTCGGAGTCAGCCAGAGCTCGCCTTGTCTGTCGCTTGTCTGCCTCGCCGCTCCCACCTGTCAGCCGCACGTCTTCTGGGCTCCTTCGCCGGCCACTGGGCAGCGCCGTGGCCCGGGGACGCCCTTCAAGGAGGCCGCTTCCTGTCACCCTCTTGTAAAAGCATCATAGCTTATTTTGAAATTGTTTGTCCCCAAAAAGTACTTATTCTGGTTTTTCCTCTTTACAGAGGGAAAGGGGAGAGGGGACTCTTTTTTTTTTTTTTTTTTTTTTCTTTTTACAAAGAGAGGAAGGGGGAGAGGGCAGAGGGATCTTCTCTACTGGTTCACTCCCCAAATGGCTACAACAGCCAGGGCTGGGCCAGGCCAGAGCCAGGAGCTTCACCCAGGTCTCACATGTGAGTGCAAGAGCCTAAGCACTTCGGCCATCTTCTGCTTTCCCTAGGCATGTTAGCCAAGAGCTGAATTGGAAGTGGAGCAGCCAGGATTAGAACCAGCGTCCAAGTGGGAAACTGGCATCACAAGTGGTGGCCTTACCCACTGTGCCTCATCAGCCCTCAAAAAGTACTTATTTAACGGTGCCATACTTTAAGATTGAGTCATCAATTTGAAAGGCAGAATGGCAGAGAAAGAGAGGTCTTCCATCCGTTGGTTTACTCCCCAGATAGCCACAACAGCCAGAGCTAGGCCAGACCAAAGCCGAGAGCCTGGAGCTCTTCCCCCAAGGGGGGGCAGGGTCCCATGGACTTGAGCCGTCATCTGCTTTCCCAGGCCCCTTTGCAGGAAGCTGGGTCAGAAGCAGAGCATCCAGGCTCCAGCCAGCATGGCAGTGTGGGATGCCAGTGTCACAAAGAGCGGCTCAGCCGGCCACACCGTGATGCCAGCTCCTGAAGCCATTCTTGAAATACATCTTTACTTAGTGTTTCCTTTGTCGTGAAATGACACTTAAAGCCATAGTCTGCAATACAGGAAATGGAAGGCTAGCCGCCTGCCCTGAGTGGGTTATGCCGTGTGTCCGTCGGAAGATTGTTCTATACCCCATAAATCGTACGTTTCTAATCAAAATCTTGAATGCTAATCCAAAGTTTTGAAAATACAAGTCTATCACTTAAACATCTCCTCTCTTAACCTGTCATGTCTCACCTTGTAACACTGCTTCTCTGCTTTGTGTACCTGGCACCCTGAAACAGCTTGGAGGGTGACGGCCCAGTGGCTGGAGCACCAGCAGTCAGAGTGTGCCAGAAGCACTCTTGAGAAAGTTCTAGAAGAGCAACCTACAGAAAACAAAGGAACCTGCAGGTATCTGGTGTGTGACGACGCTCTTGGTGTCTGAGCCCCACGGCCCTGGGGCCTGGGCAAGAGGGCAGAGCCCTGGACCGGGGCCTGGTTCTGGGGCCATGCTGCCGGTCCTGCGGGCTGGGACCGCTGTCCGCCCTGTGCCTCCTCGCGGGTGACAGTCTTCACCACGTGGGCTGTTTTCTTTCCAAAGGAGATGCAGTGTTCCCTTGCCAGTGACATCGTCGGCACTTTGGTAACTCCGTTAGCTCGCAGCCATGAAGCCCAGTTGCAGGACAGCGGTACAGTCTGCGTTCTGTGGTCCTTGGGCCCCGTGGTTTCTGTCTCAGAGTCTAGGGGCGGGGGATGATCTTGTGTTGGCGCATGAGGGTCTCTGCTGAGAGCCTTGCAGGAGAGTTTGGGGGGAAGCCCCTGTCTTGGGGTAGGAACCGATTTTCTTCCATGGCCTGGAAGACAGTCCCCTGTGCTAGTGCCTCCAGTGGGGTCAAGGAGTCACAGTGAGGGGGAGAGTAGCATCACCACCCCGAGTCCTCACCAGAGATGCCCATTAGGGTAGAGGACATCTCAGGGAGGGAAGTCCAGCCCAATCCTCCCAGCACCCCACCAGGGGGCCGGCCATGGTTCATCCTCCTGGCGGTCACTCACGTCCAGGAAACAGCCCCCTGGCCGGGTACCCCCTGCCTGGCACCAGGTGACCACCCTGGGAAAGGCCTCAAGCCTCCTCATCCTCTAGCCTTGTTCTGCGCTGGCGTCCTTCAGTGTCCCTCGAGTCACGAGTCCAGCCCGAGTGCCCTGCTAAGGGCCAGCGGCCGAGAGGGGCGTTTTCTCGCAGGCCTGCATGTGGATCCCTAAGGACACCAGCCTTTGTGCTTCCTTGCATGCCAGTGTCCCCGTGTCCCCCGTCCCGACCCTGGAGAAAACACTCCCAACCCAGCAGGGCATGGCTGAGCCGGGGGCTGCATTTGCAGGTGCCGATGGGCAGCTGGCCTCACGGTCCTGTCCAAACGCAGGCTTTGTGGGAATTGCTGACCATGCTGTTACTTCCTGGTGGAGCCGCGTGGTTCGCAAGCCGTCCTAGGCCCGTCTGTTGAGGACAGGCTCACAACGCTGCACTCGGGCTGGGTGGGAGAGAGCAACGGTGATGCGGGCAGCCTTCAGGCTCCTGCCCAGGGAGAGCAGATGTGCAGACCTAAGACAGGACAAAGACCGACTCAGACCCAGAGCCAGAGGTCATGACCTGAGAGTGGCAGGAAGATATTTGGGGATCTGGAATCAGTGCAGGAAGAGGGTCAAGCCCAGCGTGTTCCAGGGGTGTAGAGCCACAACAGCAGAGCTAAGACTTAGGGACAGACACAGGGCAGGACTGCACGCAGCTGAGGGCCACAGTGTGCGTGCAGCACAGGACCAAGGTGGGGAGTGACCGCTAGCCTCATCAGGGACATCCACTCACCACCCACGGGATCAGATCACTGTGTCGTGAAGTGCACGCCTGTGTGACACAAGGCCAGGTCCACGCCTCTGTTCTGCACAGCTGTGTGTGTGGCCCTGCCACCTTCTCCGGGCACCCTCCCTGCTCGTGAAAACAGTCCCTCTCCTGGCCAACTGCCTGGTCCAAACTTGAGGAGCCGTGTCGTTTCCAGCCCCCCAGTGGCACAACAGCTGTAGATTTGCTGGATGCTGTGCCCAGTGGGGAGGGGAGGGTTGCCCTGGGGGGGGGGGGCATCACCCACAGGAGGTGCCCGCAGAGCCCCTGGGGAGTGGCAGCTCTCCCCGCCTGCTCTGACTCGCGTCCACAGGGCTGGCCTGTGTGGATCGCCTGCCAGGCCAGCTCAGTGAGGACGAGCATCCCTGCTTCGGCCTTCTAAACACAGCTGTGTCTCGGCACATTGGCGAGCTTCCCGGTCCACAGGGCCTGAGGTCCAGGTTCATGTTGTGTTACGCAGGCTCCTGCCGGCAGTGGTCATGAGGGCTTGTTGGTCCTTGTCTTTGTGCTATGCGGCAGTCTTGGACCAGGAGAGAGTTTTAACCGCCATATGGGTGGTCCCTGTGTCAGCCCCTTCATCCGGGGTGGGGAGATGTGGATCCGAGTCCCCTGGGAAACTTGTGCATGAGGTTATACCTGCAAGTCTATCCTCCCTGCCCCTCTCCAGGACACACTGACACCTAGGACAGGCAGGCACACACCGGTTAGGAGAATTTGATTAAAGTAGGGGAGTGCTTGTGAAGTTTAAGATTCCTGCTTTAATGGTTGTGCATATCTAAGAAATGTTTTGCTATTTGTTGGTAACCTAGCTTCTGTCTTACATACAAGGCCACTTCCAAAAGTCATGGAACTAAAAAATTAAGTTAATTTTGGTGCACATATGTGTGGAATACATGCATGTTTTCATAACATGCGTTTCCATGTGCCTTTTCAAGACCTGTCTTTTTCAAGTGTCTGCCTGAGCTGGAACTTGGAACGCAGCCAGGGGGCAGGGTGGGAGAGCCGGCATGGGACTCCTGTTTGGTTTGGGGAGAGCCCCTGGCATGTCGCTGCTCTACTGTGGAGTTGCCAAGCCCTCAGGGGAGTAGCCAGCACTCCTGAAGAGCCAGGCCCAGGCCCAGGCCCAGGGTCGAGGGTCAGCAAAGCTAACCAGGACCCGCAGGGGTTGCCTGGACACTTTTGACCAAATCTGTGTTTCTCTAAAAGAGCCAGAGGAGTGACAGGTACCTCCTCTGGAGAACCATGAGTGGTGGAAGTGGCCAGCCAGAGGCTGCTCCAGGTACTGGGCCCGAGCCAGCCCTGGCTGGTGGAGACCCAGACATGGGACCTCTTACCTCCCTCAGGAAGTCATGGCAGGGTCCCCCTCCCCTGGTGTACTGAAGTGGCTGGAACCGAGCTCAGCCTGCCCAGTACCCTGGACAGAGAGCCCTCTGGCCGGTCAGCCATTACACAGGGCACCAGGAAGCTGCTTATGTGAGAGTTTGTCCTGGACCTCCAGAGGTGGTCAGATCTTGGTCTCTGGAAGTTTCCATGAATCCAGGGAAAAGCGCCGTGAGAAAGAATGCTGCCACAGTGTCGCCTACCCTGGAAAGGGAACCAGGGACTGGTGGGAGGGCCACTGCTTCCGGGCGTTGTCGGATGTGAGCTAGGTCTCCATTGCAGTGAATGATACTTGCAATCTTAGAAGTTTTGAGTGCTGCTTTCTGAGAGAATACTCTACAGTTTAGCCCACCTGTGGCACAGCAGTTACACAGTCATTCACTCTTCGTTGTGCAATGCATGTAGAAAGAGGGTCTGCAGGGCCCTGACCAGGGGCTGGGGGCACCACGCCGTCAGTTTCCTTACAAGGAGATGTAAACTGCATTGTCACTTTCCTCGGTAATCTCTGTGTTTGAAATAGGCTCTCAAAACAGGAATTTTCTATCAAGCCTGGTTTAAAATAAAAGACTTAAACATGTATTTTAAATTTATTTTGTACTGTGGTCATGAGAAGCTTGCACCACTTTCGTATGACGTTTACATGAGTGGTTTGTTGTCATAAAGTATTGCATGGTCAAATTTTGTAAGTAAACCTAATACATTTTGAACTCAGTTAGCAATCACAAATAGAATTCCCTCTGTTACCTGTGTTCATAAAGAAAATATAAATATTTTAATTTATTAATTTTTTAATTTTTAATTTATATAAATATAAAATGAAATATTTTCTTAATAAAATGCATGTCACCGATGTTTTGAACATGTAATTATTAATATAAAGTTAGTGGCAGTAATTCCAATGCTACCGTGTACAAATGATCACTTAGCTTAAATGGATCAGCCCTTGTGGTGTGGCCTGCAGCCCTCAAGCCCTGGCTGACGGGGTCTAAGACTGATGTGTGTCTGCCCCCCTAGGCTGTATTTCCCATGTCTGAGTGGACTCATCAGTGTTTATGGGGAAGACCATCATCCTTGCTATGGGGGAACCTTGGCCATGGGGACCACAGAGCTCCCCGGGGAGCCGTGGGAACGTGAGCTGCTGCGGGCCACACCGGGAGTTTCTGATAAAGACGACAGAAGAATGAACTAAAGGAGAGAGAATTCCTTTCTGGAAACCGCTTGGGCCATTCAGTGCCCATTGGACTACTAAGGCAGGCGTCATGGGGCTTGGGGTATCTCAGGTGAGCCCCGTCCCTCAGCCAGTGTCAATATGGATGGTAAAACCGTTACTATGGCAACTACTTTTTCTTGTGTTGAGTACCACTGCTAACTATTGCACACACACACACCAGCAAAACGAGGAGACACGCATGGCCTTGAGTGTGTGTGTGTGTATGTGTGTGTGCGCACGGCTGCTTCCAGTGCTGGGCCCTCTTCTCCCCCCGCCACCACCACTAGCACGGTTTCTTCCCCAACTTAGGGAGCTGCAATACGGCTCGACACCAAGCTTCGAGACATAAGGGCTTCTGGCTCAGCCAAGACGTGCGCTCTTCACAGAAAATCCACATCTCTTCCTCTTCCTGGGATAAAATATGCAAGACTGAACATAAATGGCACATCCTCCCTTTTTTTTCCCCCAGAATTGAGCGTTTGATGTTCAGGAGCAGCTAATCTTAAAGGCCACCCCTGGAAGGCTGCAGAAACCGCACCTGTTTGTGGCACATGGAACCAGCACAAATCGCGCGGAATATGATGGTGTCGTTAGTTTGTGAATTGCATTCTTGAAAATAACTGTGGAGGAGCCAAATCGGTTTAAAAGAAGATAACAAAATGGCTTAAGCTACTTAGGTTGAATGCCAATTATATTTTAATATTCAACTGAGCATATTTTACGAAGAAAAAAGGCGGCGTTGACGCCTGCATAACTCACTGGCAGCGTCGACCAGCTGTGCCACTGTACTCTGCGAATCACTTTGTGCATTTTAGTAGCTCAGTAATTTAGTGGAGGACTACCTGAGTGATGGCATTTTCAATGAGCAGGTAATCTACAGAGAATTTTTATATGGTTATGAGTTCTCTGCTTCAGCCCAGCAACACAAAAATACATCAAGACCAATTACGGTATCAACTTTCAGTGTGATACCCTTGCCACGCAAGTGCATGTATTTCTGCCCCAGGCATTTCAAATTGCATCTAATTTGAAATCTTTGGGGTTTTAATTAAATTTCAGAATATATGGAATTCTTCATTAGTACCTGCTCTGAATAGCAGATTACCCTTCTCTCACTCTCTCGTTAAAGAAGTAGGCTGTGGTAAATAGCTTATTCGGGAGCTGATCATTTGTGGGGCCTGGGTATTGGAACAGAAATGGTGAAATGCAAAATAATATCAAAAAGATTATTAGTCCAGGGAGAGTCTCTTGATTTGTATTTTAATGGAATTTTACATTTCTCTTAATGATTTGCAAATTGTCCTCTGATTATAAGATGCATTAAGCTTTTCATTTTAATGGCAAAGACACAGCCATTAGCAGAATTTTTTTCTGTCTTCTTTCTAGAGTGCCTCCCTGCAGCAGATAAATATTGAAACCATTAACACCTTTTGATGTACATTACGGTCGGCATCCTGGACCCTCGCCTGCTGGCCGTGGTCTCGCAGTGCAGAGCACCTGGCCTGGGACCCCAGCTCTCCTCCTGGGGCCAGGACACAGCTGTAGCAGCCCCTCTCCCCTTGTAGCAAAAGGGACGCTGGGGCTGGCGGTGCCTTGTGTTAGCGCCAAGGTATTTGAGGGTTGTTATCGGCTCAATTTTTGTTTTAGGACAGCGGTCTCTTCAGTGCTGGGCTGAGGGGCCCCCGGGCCCGGTCCTGCCTTATTGCCAGGCAGGTTTCACCGCTCAGGTGCTTCCACCCGATCGGGTACAGTGAGACCTGCTCTGTGTTCGCCGCTGACCGGGCTGACCACAGCGGGACCCCGACGTGGGGGCCCCTGACTGGGCCTCTGAGGCAATGTCTCAGGACATAGAGACTTCTAGTCCCCTGCAAGACGATGTACACGAGTTGAGCTCCTTCTGCTCTGGCTGCCGGACGCGTGCCCGCCCATCCCGAGCTTTGGCCCGGGGGCCGCCGCGCCCCGGCAAGACAGTGTTCTCGGGGCACGTGGCTCCTTTAGGCAGAGCCCTGGGGACCTGGCAGCCCCATTCAGCGCGTGATTGAGAAACAGGCTGAGCATGGGACACTTTGCCACACTAAGCCCGGGGCCTTGGCAGGGCAGCTCGGGAGCCCCTGTGGGAGCTGCAGGGCTGCATGTCACTGCCCGGCGTTGGTGTGGGAGACAGTGCCACACTGACGGCCCAAGCCCCCCGGGACACCGCCCGTTTCTTCCGCAAGTACTGAAGGCTGGAAGTCTACCATCCAGGCGCCCACAGGCTTGGTTTCTGCTGAAGCCACCTGCTGGCTTACAGCTGGTCACCTGCTCCTCATGTCCTCACACGGCCTCTCCTCGCCCCTGAGGTCCCTCTCCTGTTAGGATTAGGACCAGTCAGGCTGGACTAGGGCCATCCTCACAGTCCCACGGGAGCTGCATCCTCTCTGTCAAGGCTCCGTCTTCCCCCTCGGTCACCATTGGAGACACTGGGGTTAAGGCCACAGCCCAGGAGGTTGAGCAGGCACGGTCCAGCCTACCACACCCTGGGTGAGCCTCTGATTTCCCAAGTGGGGACGGTGATGTGTAAAATTGTCACCAGCACGAGCTGAGCCCCCGGAGACTCGACACAAGGGCTCCTGCCTGGCTCTCCAAGGAGCCCGTTCCCAGAGCCCGAGCTGCCCTGCCTGGGTGGCTGTGTAAGGGCCTGGCCGCTCATCTGAGGTGCACAGAGCACGTCAAGGTCAGCCTCCCCTCCCCAGGGCACATCTTGTGCCTGCCACCTGTCAAGGCTGGTGGAGGGGTGGCTGCATACTCAGAGAGGGGGTCTTGGTTTGTGATAGCTCTCACACGCAACTTAACAGGGCCAATTAGTATTTTAATTGGACAGAGAACATTTTCAACCTGTCACTGTTCTACCTGCCTACTGTAAAGTTCTGGGCCATAATAAATGCACCAAGGGACTTCAGGGACTCTGAGGTGACAAGGTCACAGCACAGGCCCATGTGGGCCACCCGGCCATGGAGGAGGGGTTGTGGTTGGAGGGCAGTGGACCGGGCGCTCAGCCCATCAGCCATCCAGGCTTGGGGCCGCTGCCCCCACATCTCCTCCCGGTGTGCCTGGCTCTCGGCTCTTTCGTCTGCTTCTTTGTAGGCAGCTCCTGGGTACCAGAAGGCGTAGTTCAGCCTGCAGTCGGTGGGGGTGAGGTCAGGAAATGAGTGCCACTGCTCAGTCAGGTGTGGTCACCTTGGGTGCACCTGTGAGCAGGTGTCTGCTCTTGGGGCTGTCCAGGTACCAGTGAGGAAACACAGAGCTGAGTGCCAGCCCCCTCGCTGATGGGCAGTGTCCCTGGGCCAAGTCTCCCGAGGGTGAGAGCAGCCCAGGCCTGCTCAGCCCACCCAGAGGGTGGGGCCTACAGGTGTGGGCGGTTCCTCCTCTTGGTCCTTGGCCTGTTACAGACGTCAGGGAATGCAGCAGCAAAGTCCCATAGATTGTGAGTCATTTTCTTCCGGATAAACAGGGCAGCCGGGGAAGGAGTTTCAGTAAGCAGAACTGGTGAGTGTTTTGATGGGAAGTTGGTGTCTCTGCTATTTTTACTGTGAAATACTTCACCTAAAAATGTATTCACGTTGGACTTGAGATGCAGAAGATGTAGGACAGAGTTGGACATCCAGCGCCCGGGTTCAGAAATGAGACCAGCCAGCGCTGTGGAAGCAACACCTCACCTTCCTCTAACAGTGTTCCACGTCTTGCATTTTAATTTTTTTTTTATTCTATTTGAAAGAGAGGCCAGGGAAGAGATAGATCTCCCATGTGCCAGTTCGATTCCCAAATGCCTGCCAAAGCAGGAGCCTGGAGTGCCTGGGGGCCATCACCTACTGCCTCCCAGGGCGTGCATCAGCAGGATGCTGGGAAGGGAAGTAGAGTCAGGACTCGAACCCAAGCACCCTGGTGTGGGGTGCAAGTGTCCCAAGCAGCATCGTGACCACTGTGCCAAAGGCCTGCCCCGCACATCTTAAATGAATAGAGTAATACAGATGACACCTGTGGCGTGTTTCCAGCAACACTTCTGTAAGACCCATGTGCTTTGGATCCTATTGAGATTTTCATGACATGTAACTGTGCAGGATCTCATGTCACAAATGTGCCAAAGTTTATTTACTGTCCTTCTGCCAGGGGAGGGGACATTTGGGTTCTTCTCAGTTTTCGCCTTTAAAATAAGTGATGCTACAAATATGCAAGTAGGTGCGCCCCAGTGTTCCAGCTGACTTGGGGGCAGAGTGCCGGAGAAGAGGGAGCTGTACAAAAGGAAAATTCCGGAAACCCACACAGAGCTCCTGGAGTCAGCAGCAGAACACTAAGCCACACGTGTGTGGGCCCCACACGAGCCCTGGCAAAGACCAGGGGAGCTACATGTGTGTGAGACCATATGAACCTGGAAAAGACCAGGGGCACTACACACTGAACAATTCCCAGACGAGGGAACAATGCGAGAACAGTGTAACCAAGACCTTTCTCTCTGTGTTTTGGTAAAAAATGGTTGTTCACAGTAAAATTAGCAAGGCTGCGTTTTGAGTTTTACAGCAGCCCGTGGAAGTGACACGTGTGCCGAGAGCACAGGATAGGACAGGCAGACGGAGGTAGAAGGTTCTGATGTAACTGAGCATGTGTCGTTATCCGCAGGTAGCCTTGGGTAAATCATGGCTGCACATCATAAATTCCAGAACAGCACTGAGAAATGAGCCCAAGAAACACGGCTCCTAAGGCAGTAGGGAAAGTAGAATCAAACGCTGGTTCTGAAAAGCAGTTTGAAAGAGGACAGGGAAAGGAGGACATGAAGAGCCAAGAAGAAACGGGATAAAGAGCAGAGTTGGTCAGCCTAAACCCAGGCATTCTGCTGATCACATTAAACGTAAGTGGCCTTAGAACTGAAGCAAAAAGGCATGGATTAACAGACTAGTGGAAGTCAGGTGCTGCTACATATTCCTACAATACACAGGTAATTTAAAAGTATGAAAGAGAGGGTGCCGAGCACAACAAAAGGAAAGTGGAACACCAGGGATAAGTACCTGTCTTTGCTTTCAGGCTGCTTAAATCTTTACATAGTGTATCTTAAATTTTTGAAGATCTTAAAACTAATAAGTGAATTTAACAAGTTTGAGAATTCAGTTTAAACACATAAAAATTTTAATCATAATAAAATAAAGTACTTTATAATAGTGTCAAAAATTAAAAGTATTTGCCATGAATAAAAGATAGTTAGGGCCTCCCACTAAATTGTATAAAACATAACTGATGAGAGGCCCTGTGTAGAGGAGGCACCTTGGTCATTACCAGTGTGGTGGTCACTTCTCCACAGACTGTTGTCTTGTATTCAGGGAAATCAGACTTTTAAATTCCCAGTTGATTCTAAAAGTACGTTGAAGTGCAGAGGGCCGAGGATATTTAAAATGCTTTTGAAAAAGAGGAATATGGGGCTACCACCTGCTGCATCTGAATCCCATATGGGCACCGGTTCAAGTCCTGGCTGCTCCACTTCTGATCCAGCTCTCTGCACTGGCCTGGGAAAGCAGTGGAAGATGGCCCGAGTCCTTGGGCCCCTGCACCTGCGTGGGAAATCTGGAAGAAGCTCCTGGCTTCTGGTGGGACTAGCCCCAGACATTGTGGCCATTTGGGGAGTGAACTAGCAGATGGAAGACCTCTCTGTCCCCCTCTCCCTCTTTCTGTCTGCAACTCTACCTCTCAAATAAGATCTTTAAAAAAAAAAAAAAAAGCCTACATCCACAAAGGCATGTGCAAGAGGGAGTGCAGGAGCTCTATCAATAACTGCCCACAGTTTGGAATTGCTCGGGTGTCTGACCACAAGAGGCTGGGGCAGTCCACCAAAGCAGATCCATGCAGTGTTTTGTCCCCATCTGTATACAGATAGTGAAAGTCAACAAACTACAGAGGCGCACAGTCAGGTGTGTGAAACACACACTGAGCGCGCACTGCTGATTTATTTGCTGGAGCCCTGTGATTGGCAAGAGCGACTCCCTGTGGGGCTGTGCAGGCTGGGACCAGCAGGGGACGAGCAGAGGGGTGCCCCGTGTCCTCACAGCATGGGTCACACAGATGCGTGCAGTGGTCAGAACTCAGCAGCTGCTGCCCTGGAGACTGCGTCCTTGTAGGTAAGCTCTGCCTCAAAGGAACAAGGAACTGTAAATGGGCATTGCACTCTTTTTTCTTTAATTTTATTTGTTATACAAGAAGTTTTATAGATTTCATATATACAGATTTAGAAACATAGTGGGGCTCCCTCCCATCCTCCCCCTCCCACCTTCCAACCCTTCCTCCTGCCTCTCAGATTCCCATTCTTAATTTTTACAGTGGTCTGTTTCCAGCAGGCTTAATGGCCGTATAGTTCATCCTACTCTGAAGGAATTCAGCGAATAGTATGGAGAGAGAAAGCACTGCCTCTCAGTGGAAGACACAGGGGCTATAAGCAGTGTCTGTTTTCAAAATGTCTGTTTCACTCCAATATGTTACATTTCAAATCCTCAATTAGTTACCTTGGGTCAGGGAGAACAGATGGTATCTGTCTTTTTGGGACTGGTTTATTTCACTGGGTGCAGTGGTTTCCAGTTGGGACCATCTTGTTGCAAAAGGCAGGATTTCATTTTTCTTTTTTTTTATAGCTGAGTAGTACTTCATAGTGACTGGATAAAGGAATTATGGTGTGTGTGTGTGTATATATATATATATATACCTTTATCCAGTCAACTATTGATTCGCATCTGGGTTGATTCCATCTCTTAGTTATTGTGAATTTTGCTGCAGTGAACGTGGGGGTACACATAATTCTTTCATATGCTGATTTCTTTTGGTTTGGGTAAATTCCCAGGATACGGGTGCCTGGATGGGCATGGAGCTCCTAACTGATGGAATGTGTGCTAAGTTACTTGATGAGCACACTAATGCCCACAGCCTACTTTGAAGTACAACAGCATAGAAAAACATGGATAGAAAGATCGATGCATAGCTGTGTATTAAAACAAGTTTGAAATGTGAATTGTGTAACCTGAGTGAAAGGTATATGGATGTTCATTGTAAAATTCTGCCAGCTCTTCTAAGTGTTGGAAGTTTTTCGTGACAAAACGTTGGAAGAAAAATATAAAAATGAGCTTTTATTCCTTGGAAGCAAATTTTGGGTAAAGATACAAAATCTAGGCTCTCTCCCTGGTGCGAATTAGCAACTCCTCAGTGACTGTTCACATACGGCGGACGTCTGTGTGTGCTGCCGGTGATTGCTAGAGATTAGGGGCTGGTGGGAAGGGAGCCGACTCACCCCCGGTGCACTGTGCCCATGTCTGCCTGTCCCGGAACTCAGAGTAGGCACACAGGGGCCTCCGTATTTGCCTCCCTTTTTCCCTGTTGGGGGTACAAGCAAGAAGGCAGTCAAGAGGGGCATCTGGGGCTCTAGATTGGCAGGTGACCAGTGCCTAAACAGGTAGCGCCAGCACACAGTGCAGTGGGTTCCCCGTAGAAGATCGCGGGAAGCCTTTTGGGGGTGTGACACTTTTCCAGGGCAGAGCACAGTAGGAGTGAGACAGGTGGAGGCCCTCCCAGACATGTGTCATTGAGACAGCCAGCAACAAGCCTGGCAGGTGTGGCTGGAGGCCACTGGGCAGGAAGAGGCCATGAGATGACAAAAGCCCTCAGCTCCAGGAGTCGGGGTGAGTGCTGAGCGCCCACGCTGTTGTCACCCCCTCAGCTCTCAGGATGGGCACGGCCCACAAGAAGCTGCTGCAGAGGTAAGCCCCTGGTAGCTGTTGTTGGAAGGTTTGTGAAGGAGTCGGAAATGAAGGAACAAAATGGTAAATCGGAGGCCCCGGCACTGGCTTACTCCCTCTGCTTTCTGGGAGCCTGGGTGAAGGCAGCCTTCCGGGCACCTCCTGGTGGCCCCTGGGTCAGAGGGAGGTGGGGGCACATTGCCAGTTGTGTCCAGCACAGCAGTCTCACTGCCCTGTGACCCCATGAGCCTGGGGGTAAAGGAAGAAGCAGGGCCCTGAGCCGAAGGGAGAGGAGTGGGAGGCCCTCCGAGCCTGTTCTCGTGAGGAGATAGGGCCTGAGCAGGGCACGAACTGGAAACTAGCGCTGAAAACCGAGGGCCGGAGTGCACCATGTGACCCCGGTGCCACCCTCCCCGGTCCCTGTCCCGGGGAGGAGGAGGAGGAAGCCCTTGAACTTCTGGCTGGGCAGTGGGTTGGAAGTCCTCCTGTCTCCAGCTCCACAGGCCTCTCTCTGCGTGGCCCCGGTGCCCTCCCCACTGCCCTGCCGTCTCCCTGCCTGCACACGGCTCGCGTCCTGCCAGGCTGCCCTCCACGCGCACCTGTGCAGCCTCGTCCTCATTTGAATAGGTGAGAAACCAAAGTCGGCTGCACAATTTGAGCTAGATCCCATCACTCGAAATTCAGTCACAACTTCTTTTGAATTCCTCGGCTGCCCTGCGGCAAAGGCTGGATGTTGATACTGAGATTAATCCCCGAAGAGCCGCTCGCTCCTCTGCAGAGGAATTAAAGCTTGCCAGTTTTCCTTCTGCCTGTCCTGACAGCTCTGTCAGTAATGATATGCCTTCTCCATGGCGTACAGCCCGTCCTGTGGCACAGAATAATTCATTAAGAAATTAAGGCTCACCGCCTTTCTGTTGGGCTGGTCTTCAAAAGTTAGCTAATGGCGACGGCAGCCTGATTATCAATGGAAAATTATTTAACACACCTGAGGGCTGTTTCAGACGGAAGAAGCCGCATGGGCCGGGGGCCGCCAGACCCTCCCAGCCCTTGGATTTGTCAGAATCCCTGGGACTTGAGTCGGAGGCGGTGGCTGGGTGGTGCCTGCACGCCGGGCTGGGGTCCTGGTTGTGGCATTGCCCCGTGGGGAAGGGGCTGGCTTTAGCCTTGCGGAAGCAGCAGGAAGCGTTTACTCATGCAGCTGGCGTGCCTGCTCCCCACGCTCGGGAAGCCTGGGGAGAGGCTGTTTCTCAGGAAATGCGTGAAGTCCTTGGACTGGGCTAGGGAAGGGCAGTGTGCCCACGTGGGTTCTTTTGTCAGGCCCACGCGTCTTCAGTGAGCACACGGTATGTGGCGTGAAACGGCGTGAGTCCCAGGCGCACCAGCCGCGGGCACCTCCTTCCACACGCTGAAGCCAGCGTGGGCAGGACGTGATCTGTCCCCAACTCTGGGCAGCGTGCAGGACAGCGCTGGCGAGATGCGCCGTCTCACATCCGTGGATGATGTCATTGCGGCTTTGCGTGGTCTTGATACGTAGCAGGCCTGGGAGGGGACGCTGCTCGGGTGTGAGGTAGGTGGGTTCGGATCGTCCCAGTGAGTGTCCAGTTCAGGAACCGGGGTGCCTCCTGTCTACAGGGTCAGAGTTCTTCTCGAGGGTGGGAGGGGAAAGAACCTGGGTGGAGGAGGTTCGCGTGGGGCCAGGGTCAGGTGGAGTGAGGCTGGGGACCTGCTTGGCATGATTAACTAGGTGAGGGCCGCTGGCCCAGGGCCCGCGTTCTGGACCATGTGCTCGCTCTCCCTCGGCCCCTCCCCCTCTCGGGTTTTTCACTCGCTGTATTTCTCCTATTGTTCAGAAGCCATTAACACCTGTTCAGAAGTCACTTATTCTGCTTTGAGCTGAATGACAATTATTTGAATGGTGGAGGGTGTTAATGTATAATTATTCACATTCATACCAAGACATTCACAGTTTAATCATTTCTCTGTAGGCTCCCTTAAGTTTGTGCTTAAAGTCTTAGGCATAATTCTTCTGTTAAATAAGTTGAGGAGACGCTAAGTATTGGGGAAGTGAATACAGGTCCGCCCAGGCGGAGCTCGGAGCTGCGCGGATGCCGCCTGGGAGCCTCCGAGCTGAGGCCGCCGTCTCCTGGCACTTTGCTGGGGCGCAGAGTTCATTTCCAAGGCTGACAGTAGAGTCCCTCCTCCAGAT
Source organism: Lepus europaeus (assembly GCF_033115175.1). Classification (NCBI taxonomy): domain Eukaryota; kingdom Metazoa; phylum Chordata; class Mammalia; order Lagomorpha; family Leporidae; genus Lepus; species Lepus europaeus. The sequence goes on along the minus strand of NC_084843.1, from coordinate 2,410,985 downwards.
GAGCCGGGAGCTTGCGTTCTGAGTGTCCAGGATCACACGGAGCTGGCCAGGGCGTCTCTGTTCCCGAGCAGGGGGCCTGCACAGCCTGGCCAGCTCGGGAGGGACCCTCAGGCTTCAGACACCACTCCTGGACCCCACTTCCCTGATCTGTAGAGACAGAGGACCCCGAAGGACTCGGTTCTGAAGGCTTCATCTGTGTACATTCACCATGTTGGACAGTAAGCCCGAGAGTTCTAAGTTGTTTCAATTTCATTTAGTTTGATAGAGAAAAAGAGTGAGCTGCCATCTGTGATTCACTCCCCGGATGCCTGCTACGGCCACGTTGGGGCTGGGGTTAAAGTCAGGAGCCTGGAACCCAAGCCAGGCCTCGTACCAGCGTGGTGAGAACCCAACTGAGCCATCACTGCTGCCTCTGAGGGTCTCAGTTTGCAGTGAGATGGAGCCAGACGCCGTCTGTTGGCGACTCTGACACGGTCGTGGACATCCTAATGGGCCTCCCAGCACCAGGCCAAACTCCTGCTCCCAAACTGAGCATGTTCTAAACCTGTATTAATTTATTGAAAAATAGCAGTCCACATGCATGACACATGTATGTGAAATCACGTCTTCCGAGACTGGCAAACCGCTGGAAGGCTGCCATGGGGGAAGGCGGCTGGGCTCTAGAGTCTGCTCCTGTGTGTCCTCTGTCACAGGGACACAGCCACCACACCCCGAGAAAACCCTCCCCCTCGCCTGTGAGAGGTCGAGGAGTTCAAAGGCAAGTGATGCTTCGCCTTTCTATGGCAACAGTTTTGGCCTCGGACTCCTGCAGAGGGTCTCGGGGCTCCTGCGGGCTCAGACCACACGTTGAGAACCCCGAATCTCGAAACTCTAACCCTCCTTTTGCTCCTGGTGGTTACTCAGAGGGCCACCTCGACCTGTGTTGTGGGTTCCGGGTTCTTCCTGCCTTGGTTTTAGGGTGGCAGTCAGTCCCTGGGGGCACCCCGAGCTGTGTGCAGCTGCTCGTCCTGCAGCGTCTGCTCCACGCCTCTCCAGTCACCAGGCTGTACCCCAGCATCAGCCCAGAGCTGCGTCAGAGCTCCCACACCGCTTTCCCTGCGTGGAGTGATCAGAAACGGATGCCATGTCCGGGTCCAGGACCGCCAGGGTCTCACAGGGACTTCCCTCCCTTGCCGTTTGCATCGCAGTCCCTGAAGGGAACTGTGAAAGTCCCACCTGTTTGTGAGCAGAGCCCTGGGGAGTCAGGAAGTGGGTTTCTTTCCAGCTTATCGATCATGCATGAAGTGGAGGAATGGATACTGTCAGTGCAGTGACTGTGTACCACAGAGGTGGCCATCACTCCTCCCCCATGCTCTGCCTGGAGCAGGTGGGATGCACAGACTGACTCAGAGCTGTGGGCACATATAACCAAGACCCACACCAGCAGCCGGATGCCTGCACCCATTCTCCAGGCCCAAGAGAACAATGCACATGGGTCAGTCCATGAGCTGGCTGTGTGGCCACTATGTCAGCCTGGCCATGAGTGTTGTTGGTGCCAGCTTTGCAGAGGGCACAGTAGCACCCGGTGACAAGCCAGTGAGAGGCTCCTGAGAGCCTGTAGGGAGGGAGGTGTGGCCAGGCCATCTGCCCCAGTGTCCTCCCGTGATGCCCTGGAGGGCTCCAAGCCATACCCCAGGAAGGGCCCAAGAGCCCCCTTGGCTCTGAGGAGCCCCCACGAGCACCGTCCTGGAGCAGCCCAGGCCCCACGGGGAGAGCCAGGGCCCTTTGCCAGCATCCAGGCTCCCTTGCTCTTGAACTTGGCAGACCGAGACCATGACTTCACCCCGGTAGATGGTTTTAGTAGCTCCACCATGCACTGGAAAAGAGTCTCAGATGCATGGCAGTCGCGGGAGCAGGGAGGGGGGGGGGGTGTGGAGTCGCATCTGTGCGTACTCAGCATAGCCTGAGGATCACAGCGCTGCACCCTCCGAGCCCAGCGCCCGCCTCTCCTGGCTGGGAACTGGTTACTTGGTGTCCAGCCTCACGTGGTGATGCACAAGTGGCAGAGTGGCCGCAGGCTTTCCCACTGACTGCTTCTCCGGCCTCTTCCTGCCCCGCCACCAGCTCCACCCAGCCACCCGTCGGGTTTCTGCTTCTCACTCTCACGTGGCATGTGGTGGGATCGTTCCCGACCTCTCTGGAGAACCACCTCCTTCCGCCCAGCAAATTCCTACTCATCCGTCCAGATGCAGGGTCACCTGCCCATTCTAGGCCGGCGTTTCCTTCGCCATCTCCCGTGCCCGTGGCGCACCCCAGCCAGTGCTGCACCATTACTCTGCGTATGTCACAGCCTGTAGAAACCGACGCTGGCCTGAGGCCCGCTCAGCCACCTGCACCACCACCCGCACCTTCCACGCATCAGAAGCGCACAGTGCTACTCCATCAGCTGATGGCAGGGACGGCAATCGTTAGTGGGCAGAGGGGCCCTGGCGCCCTTGACCTTCCTGACCCGGCTCCCCACTGAGGGGCTCCAGGATTGCCACGTTACCACCCGTTACCGTCCATCCCCATCCTGCTGTCAGGAAGCCTGCACGCTCACCACATCCCAGCCTGACGGTCTCAGATCCGTGGGTTCAGTTCCCCGGGCCGACACGCTGGGGCGTGCCCAGAGCCAGCACTGCTGATTCCTGATCTTTGGAGGCGCAAATGTCGCCTGTTTCCCGGCTTCTTCCTGCTCCACATGGGCTGTGAAAGGTCATGGAGGACACGTTCAAATCAGTCCACTTCACAGAAGCCACATCCTGGCTCCCAACCACGTTGTCACAGGCACGAAGTGTCAGGAGAGGACAGCGTCCAGCAGCTCTCCGGCTGCCAGAAGTGCAACAGGCAGGACCCAGCCCAGATTTCTGGTGCTCATTCATTTTTGTAAGGTCCCCTAGGGCCAGCCCTGGCCAGGCCGGGGTCGCAGTGGATGACTGCTCTGCCCGTCAGAGGCGCTGGCAGGGCGGCCAGATGTCCATCCCTGGAAGCTGAGCCAGCCCCTCGTCCCCTCGGTCAGTCTTATGGCTCTGAACCATCTCAGGAATCCGCTGGGGCAGCACGTGTGCCTCTGTGTGTTGACAACAAGCCCAGGTGCAGGAGGGTGGTCCTGGCGGCACTGGAGCTTTCACGCGTGCCTGGAGGAGGGCTTGTTGGCAGTGACACCTGTCCCAAGGGCTGCTCTGCTTCCGCGAGGAACGGGCTAGCATTCGCCAGGTGGGCGGGAGAGCTGCACTGGGTCCGTGGTGCAGTGCTGGCACGGGTGTTTGGAAGCTTGCTCCGACGATGTTCCAGAAACCAGAGTGAGGGTGTCCAGCCCCCCAGACCAGGTGTTCTATGCCCAGCAGGTCTTCCTCTGGTCTGGCAGCAAGGGCTAGGGCTCATCTTAACTCTGGCCCAGCCTAGAGAAGCTCACTTCTTGATCTTCTAAACAAGGATTCCGAAAGGGGCTGGGGTGGGCATGAGCCTTCGCCTCCAATGCCTGGGTGGCTGCTTCCCACACTGGGCTCCGTGGCAGGGAGTGTCTGGGCTGCCCTCGCCACCCTGCCACCCCAGAAGGATGTCCTCTAGGAGGCTGCCCTTGGCCCTGGTTGGCCAGCTCTGGCTGGAGGAGCTCCTATGAGGCCAGGACCCAGTTAAAGCCATCAGCGTCACCATTGTGCTGCACCTGCCCTGCACCTGACATGAGGCCAGGCACCTGGCAGAGCTGACCCACGGAGGGCCTGGTGCCACGGAGGGCCTGCAGGGCCACAGCTCGGCACTCTCCTCTGCGCTGTGCACTCCGACAGGAACCAGGAGCAGCAGGAGAGCCTCATGGGCTGCTCCGGGCCAGGCTGGAGGAGATGCCCAGGTGGTTAAAGGAAAGGTTGACTGGAACTCGGGCTTTCCCCGAGCACGTGTCAGGTGGTATGTGCGGTCCTCTGAATGTTGGTGTGCATAAGCCACCCATCGCCCACAAAAACCACCTGGCACTGCCCCCTCAGAGTCTCAGCCTCCCCACCACCCTGCACTGACAGCCACGCATCTGGTTTCCATCACTGTCTGTAGCTCTGTGGTTTTGAGCATGCTGGGGGCATGGAATCGGACATCATTTAACCTTTTAAGCCGGCTGCTTTTCCCTCAGCACCGTGCCTTTGTGATTCATTGAGCCACTGCCTGCGCCGTGGTTTGTTCCTTTTTCATAGCTGAGTACAGCTCTGTTTCCTGGGTGACCTCTCTCTGTCCGGTGTCCGGCTTGGCCTAGTGCCTGAGTAGCCTCTCAGGGCACTTTAAGCTGGTGTTCCCTGCTGGCCGCTGAGTTGAGCATCTTTCTGTGCACGGCTTACTTACGTCTCCTGCAGGGAAACGTTGTTTCCCTACTTTTGTTGAAAGCTGCTGGTTTGTTTTCCAGCTGTTGAGTTTGGAAAGTTCTTCGTATTTATTCTGGATGTAACTTCTTTGTTACATATTATTTCTAAAGGTTTTCTCACACCTACACCTAGTCCTTTACTCCCTTAACCCTGCCTTTCACAGGCCGTTGCTTTTCCTTTTTGATGAAGTCAGATTTATCTTTTTTTTAATGAGTTGTGCTTTTAGTGACACATCTGGTATCTATTTACCTACTCTCCAGATCACAATGATTTTTACATTTAAATCTGTTTTAGCTCATTATGTAATATAGAGGACACCTGTAAAGACTAAGTGGGACAAATTAGTTCATTTAACAAAAAAAAAAAAAAAAGAAAGAAAGAAAGAAAAAAATAGGCATGAAGTTTCCTACATCAGCTATCTGCACTTGGATTTTCAATTTTCCAGTACCACTCTTTGGAAAATAATATCCTTTCATTGAAATTCCTGTGTGTCTTTTTCAAAAACCATTCGGCCTGACTTTAGTGAGACTGTTTGGAAATCTCTATTCCCTGTCAATCTGGGTATGTATCTCTTTACAATTACTTGATGACTCTAAAAGCACAGTAAGTCTTTAAACCTGTTGTGTCGTCTCCAACTTTTTGTATCCTTTTAAGATATTTTGGCTTTCTAAATCCTTTGCCATTCCATATAAATGTTAAAATTAACAGATCTGTGTCTACAATAAATTCTCCTGGGACTTTTATTGGAATGGCAATACATCTACAGGTAAACTTGTAGATAACCAAAATCTAAGTATTGAGACTGGTAATCCATGAACATAGTATGTCCCTTCAATTATATAAATATACTTAGTTAGCACTTTGTAATGTCCAAATTTTGTATATAATTTGTTAGATTTACATCTACATAGTTTGTTTCAGTTGAAGCCATCATCAACCATACACAGAAATGTGATTGATTTTTAGTAGTGACCTCGTATCAAGTGACCTTTCACCTTCCAAGACACTTTTTTGTAACCATGGGCATTTTCCTATAAACAATCATGTTTGTCTCCAAATAGGGACCATCTTATTTCTTTGTTCTTTCTGTTGAGATGTTGAATAGGAGTGAGGATTGACATCCTTGCTTTGTTCTCAGTCTTGAGGGGAAAAAAGTTCATTTTTCACAATTATGATATTAGCTACCAATTTTTAGAGATCATTATCAGATTGACATTCAGCATATATTCCTAGCTTGCTGAGATCTTTTGTTGAATTTTTTTAATTCGTTTCTGCCTCAGATGATTGCATATTTTTCTTCATTAGAGTGTTGATATGGCAGATAATATTTAATATGCTTTATTTTTCAGAAGTTTTAGATTTATGGGAAAATTGATGTTATTACAGAGATTCTTCCATACTGCACATGCATTTTACCTATTGATAATTATGCCATTTATGTTTTTATTATGACATTTATAACATATTAGTGTGATGTGTTATAATTTTTAAAGATTTATTTATTTGAAAAACAGAGTTAGAGATGGGGGCAGGGAGAGAATGATTGATCAGTCGATCAATCTTCCATCCAATGGTTCACTCCCCAGATGGCCACAACAGCCAGGGCTGGACCAGGCCCAACCCAGGAGCCAAGAGCCTCATCTGGGTCTCCCGTGAGGTACAGAGACCCAGGTACTTGGGCCATTCTCCGCTGCTTTCCCAGGAGCATTAGCAAGGAACTAGATTGGAATGGAGCAGCCAAGACTCAAACCAGTGTCCATATGGGATGCCAGCACTATAGGTGGCAGCTTTACCTGCTGAGCCACAGCACCGGCCCCATGTTTGTTATAATTAGTGAAGCAACGCTGACACTTTATTATTAACTGCAGTCTAAGTTTGTACCCGATGTCCCTTCTCCATTACAGGATCCCACCTAGAATACTGTATTATAGTTGATTTTCATGTCTCTTAGGCTCCTGTTGAGGGCTGTCCAACTGTTTCATAGAAGGTCCGTCTTGGAGCTTATTTGATGCTTTCTCGTGGTTAGATTGGTGTTACAGATTGGGGAGGAACGCCTCCGTGAGGTTCCTCCCCACCAATACTGTCACTGTGCTTCGTGTACTTATGGAATCCAAGTCGTGCTCTGCCCCTGAGGGAGGGGTGTGTGCATGGTTTATTAGAAGCTCTTCTGCATGGAGACTTTCCTCTCCCCCTTTTATTCGGCCATCTGTTTATACCAGCATGAATTTACTTTATAGGTTGAGTTATAACCCAAGACTGCTTCATTTTTTGTACAAATTGTTTGATGGCACATGGCACATGGCCATCATGAGCTACTGTGGTTTTCTTGTGTCCCCGCTCATCCTGTGGTTTGTTTGGGATTTATTTTTGTTTGGTTTTGTTTGGTTTCTTTTTCATTGTATTTTTGAGCATCCTTACTTTCTGACCCTATCAGATGCTTTTAGGCTCTCCTTATGTATTTTTTTAAAGATTTAATTTTATTTGAAAGGCAGAGTGACAGAAAGAGGTAGAGACAAACAGAAAGAGATCAACCTTATTCCTGTTGTTTCACTCCCTGAGTGACCGTAAATGGGCCTGGCTGAAGCCAGGAGCCTGGAACTCCGTCCACGTCCCCTGCATGGCGGCAGGGACCTGAGCACTTGCACCGCCTCCCCTTGCCTTCTCAGGTGCGTAAGTTGGAAGCTGAACCAGAAGCAAAGCAGGCAGGACTCGAACCAGCACTCTGCTGTGGAATGCCGGCGTTGTAGGCAGTGGCTTAAGTCACTGCACCACAGTGCTGGCCCCCACATATTTCTTACCCACTCCTAGGAGAGAAAATGCCATTTCTTAAAGACATATTGGTTCTTTACATTATAACATAGTATTAAGAACCAAGATCTGAGTACTAGGTATGTTCACTGTGGCTGCTTAGTCTTCTTAGTGGACTGAATACAGAAATAAATTGGTGTGTCCTGACCCTTGTATACACGTTTATTTTTAATGTTGCTTTATGCAGCCATCTGAATCTGTATTAAGCCAAACATTGGTTCATACTGATGTCCACAGCGCCAGTCCCTGGCCACAGGGAACAGTGTAGCCTCCTCCCCTTGCTTGTCTGTAATGGGAGATGTGGCTTCTACTTCCAGCATCCATGTAGGTACTAGTTCAAGTAACGTTTCATATGTATAGTGCATTTATATCAGAATTGTTAGCGCATGCGCTCGTATAAAACAACTTCATCAGCTAGCGCACAGTGTCTGCGTGCAGTTCCTTCTGCTGTGAGTCCTCTGGACTCGTCTGTGTCTCGGCACCTTCTCCGTCCACACCCCGCAATGCAGGTGCTTCACAGATGCGTAATACCCTTACATTCTCTCTCCATTGACTCTTCCTTCCCAGGACTTCCCGGCCTCCTTGATGTTTTGCTGTGGTCAATCTGCCTACATTTTTAGACTCACTCTTGGTGCTGTTAGTGAGTTTTGACAAATGCATGACCTCACCACCCTGCCCGTTTCCTGGGCTGTGCCCATTCCACTTTCTCCACCACCTCCCAGGCTTGTGCCCTGGGAACCCTGATCTTCTGTCTAGTGTTGTCTGTTTCATCTCTCACCGAGTTGGGGTCATACAGTGTGCACCTGTTTCAGACTGGCTTTTTTCACTAAGCACTATGCATTTACAGTTCCTCTGTGCCTTTTGCGGCTTGCTAACTCGGTTTTTATCACTGAATAACATTCCCATGTATAGATCTAGCATCACTTGTTCACCTGTTGAAGGACATCTTGGTTGCTTACAGTTTGGGGCAAGACAGAGGTTGTGGACAAGTTTCCATGCAGACACAAGTTACCACACCGGTTGAGTAAATTCCTAGGCATGGAGTTGCTGGATCCCAGAAGGCTGAGTTTTCCTCTGTAAGAAGTCACCACAGGGACCGGCGCCGTGGCTCACTTGGTTAACCCTCTGCCTGGAGCGCCAGCATCCCATATGGGCGCCAGGTTCTAGTCCCGGTTGCTCCTCTTCCAGGCCAGCTCTCTGCTGTGGCCCAGGAAGGCAGTGGAGGATGGCCCACGTGCTTGGGCCTGCACCCGCATGGGAGACCAGGAGGAAGCACCTGGCTCCTGGCTTCAGATCGGCACAGCGCCGGCCGTAACGGCCATTTGAGGGGTGAACCAATGGAAGGAAGACCTTTCTCTCTGTCTCTCTCTCTCTCACTTTCTATAACTCTGTGAAATAAATTTAAAAAAAAGAAGTCACCACAGCCATGCAGAGTGGCCGTGAGAGCGTCCCTGCCCCTTCCATATCTTCGCCGACCTTTGGTACTGCAGTTTGGGGACTTCAGCCACTCTATTGGGTGTATGTTCATTTCTCATTGTTGTATTTTGCAATACCCTGAAGACAAATTCTGTCCTCCTGGGTGAGGTGGCTGCTCCAGCTTGCTCATCTTTTAGTTGGGTGGTTTGATTTCTTATTATTGGATTTTATAAGTCTTTTGGATAACTTGGATATAAGTCCTTTATAAGATATGTTTTGCCAGTATTCTTTCTCTGGCTTTTCAGAGTTCATCATCTTTGGTACTATGGAAGTTTTTAACTTTAATAAAGTCTAGCTTATTTTTTCCATGGATTCTGTCACATCTAAAAATTCTCCAAACCCTTGGTTACCTACACCTCTCCCTGTATGAGAAGACTTCAAAAAGTCAAGGAAATAGAATTAAAAGACAAGTTTAGGGGCCATTTTAGCAGGTAAACCACTGCCTGCCGCTCTGGCATCCCACACAGGCCCCACGTCCAATCCAGCTCCTCGCTAATGTGCCAAGGAAAGCAGTGGAAGATGGACCAAGTGCCTGGGCCCCTGCACCCATGTAGGAGGCCCAGAAGCAGCTCCCGGCTCCTGGCTGTGGCTTCAGTTTGGCTCAGCCCTAACCATTGCAGCCATTCGGGGAGTGAACCATGGATGAAAGCTCTCTCTCCCTGCCTCTCCCTCTCTATAACTCTGCCTTTCAAATAAAATAAATCTTTTTTAAAATTAAAAAAAAAAACAGTTGATAGGCAAGCATTGGCGTAGTGGTTTGGAAGCCTTGGGCTCATCCTTATCCATATCTCTGCTAGGTTCACGTGAACCAGCTCCACTTCCATCACTGCTTCCTGCTAGTGCACACCATGGGCGGCAGCAGGTGAGGGCTTGAGTGGTTGAGTCCCAGCCACCACACGGGAGATCTGGATTCAGTTCCTAGCTTTGGCTTGGCCCAGCCCTGTCTGTCCCAGGCATTTGGAGAATGAACTCGCAGATGGGAGATCTCTTTCTCTTTCCCTCCCCGCCACCACCTTTCAAATAATAAAATCATGTTTTTAAAACTTTTCATACATTGATAATAAAAACAGAAAACAAGTATATGTTGATGCATAAAAATACTGAAATCTGTGCTTTTTTTTTTCATAATACATGTTTTCTGTGAACTTTTTGAAGTAGAAGCATATTCCGTAGTTTAATATTCTTTAGTTTTAATGATTTTTTTTCTCTTTTTTAATTTTTTTTTTTTTTTTTGACAAGCAGAGTGGACAGTGAGAGACAGAGAGAGAGAGAGAGATCTTCCTTTACCGTTGGTTCACCCCCCCAGTAGCCGGCGCGCTGCAGCCGGCGCACTGTGCTGATCCAAAGCCAGGAGCCAGGTGCTTCTCCTGGTCTCCCATGGGGGTGCAGGACCCAAGCACTTGGGCCATCCTCCACTGCACTCCCTGGCCACAGCAGAGAGCTGGCCTGGAAGAGTAGCAACCAGGACAGAATCCAGTGCCCCGACTGGGACTAGAACCTGGGGTGCCAGCACCGCAGGTGGAGGATCAGCCTATTGAGCCACAGCGCCGGCCCAAGTTTTAGTGATTTTTAACTGTTTGATATAGATTAATGCCCATTTGACACTGCTTTTTGTAAACATTTTTAAATCTGTATTTAGATTATTTGTGTTTGTGTGTGTGTGTGTGGCTATCTAATTGAGGACTATTTGAAAGACCATCTTATTTTTTACCGTTCAGCTGCTTAGTTCTAGTGTCTGTTTAACCATTTGCTACCCCATTTTCGCTCCCTCTCTCTTTTGATTACTTTAGCTTCACTATTTGTTTTTAAATATTGAAGAAGCCTTGCTTTCCTAGGACAACCTCTACTTAATTTTGGTGTCATTATTTTTATATATTGCTGGGTTTGATTTGCCAATATTTTATTGAGAATTTTTCTATCTGTGTTAATGAGAGATATTGATCCATATGTACTCTTCTTGTTTCTGTCTTTTTCTGGTTTTGACGTTGGGGTAATTCTGGTTTTATAAAATGCCTTAGAAAATCTTCCTTCTATTTTTATATTGAATAAAAGTTTGATATAATTAAATGATGAAATCATCTTGGCACTAGATTTTTTTTTTTCCCAGAAGATTTCAAACTATGGACTCAGCCCCTCTGATGTGAGCATTCCAGGTTATCTATTTCATCTCAGGTGCATTGTGGTAGCCTATAGGTTTTGAAAAAATGTGACCATTTCAGTTAATTCGTTAGGTAGAATTATGTGTTGGAATGCATTGTTCTCCAAATACTTGTGGGGGCTATAATGATCTTCCCTTTCTTTCTTGATGTTCTTGTTGGGTTTCTCAGTCACTAACTAGCGATTCATTAATTTTATTGATCTTCTTAAGGAATCCATTTTTAGTTTCATGGATTTTACTCTCTTTTTTTAATTTCATTGATTTCTGCTCTCACCTGTATTATTTTCATCTCATTGTTTGGAGTGTTATTTTACTCTTCCTTGTTTCTTAACTTGGAAGCTCCAGTTATGAGTTTGAAATCTTTATTGTCTGATATCAGCAGTTAATACTGTACATTTCCATCATAAATATTGCTTCAGCTGTAAGTTTTAATATGCTTTATTTTCACTTTTACTCTGTTCAGTGTATTTTTTTAATTTGACATGTACATTATTCAGAATTGGCTTGTTTACTGTCCAAAGAGTTGGGAGTTTTCCTATTATCCTTGTTACTGGTTTCTAGTCCAGTTGCACTGGGGTCAGGGAATATACTGTGTGGTTTCAGTTATCTGTCATGTTGAGATTTTGTATGAAGATGTGTTGTATGGCCCAGGATATGTAGTACAATCTCCAGATAGTCAGGATTGGACTTGAGACTTTCAGCTTCCTAAAAAGATATGTGCTGGGTAGGAAGTGCACCCTGAATTTGGCCTCACCTAGGCTGGCAGTACTGTGCTAGGAGGCACTGCTCTGGTGCTGGGCACAGTGAGCTGGGGCTCCCAGGCTGCCCCGGTCACAGGCCGAGCCACACGTGTGCTCTCCTGTATGCAGGGTTGCTGAGCTACGGCATTCGGTGGTTAGGTGTCATAAAGAAGATGCAGTGTTGCTGTATTTTCCACTTCACTGGATGTATTGGGACATAACCCCATCTTCACAGAGGGGCATCTGTATGTGGGCCCTCTTGCCCAGTGGTTCCATGTGCACTTGGACGGGATATGCCTTCTCCTGTTATTGCCTGGAACATCTATAAACATCTGTTAGATCCTGTCCATCGATACTATTGATCGCTTTTTGGTCCTTGCTGAGTTTCTGTCCACTAGTTCTGTTGGTTACCGAGAGATGTGTTCAGTTTCTAAGTATGACTGTATAACTGTGTATTCTTCCGGTCCCTTCACTAGTTCTGTTGGTCACCGAGAGATGTGTTCAGTTTCTAAGTATGACTGTATAACTGTGTATTCTTCCGGTCCCTTCAGTTTTGTCAGTTGTTGTCAGTGTGTTTTGGAACTGCTCTGTTGTGAAGCACGTGGACATTCGGGGCCGGTGTGTCGTCTTTGTCCACCTGCTCTCCACTGTGTGATGCTGCTGTTGCCCACGAGAAGAGTCTGCTATGTCTTCTGTTAACTTTTTCCTGTTCACACTTGCATGGTACATCTTTGTGGAACCTTTACTTTTAACCAACCTATAGTGAATATTTGAAGTGAATTTATTTTAGACAACACATTCTTGGGTTGTTTTTTAACCCATACCATCTTTTTATTGATGTACCTAGACAGTTTACATGTAATGTTAATGATAAGATATTTGCATGTAGATGTAATATTTTGTTCATTTTCTGTTGTTCCTCCTGCTGCTTGTTCTCTGTGTTCCCTTCCATTCCTTCTTTGGACTGTTGTCACATTGCTCTTGTCATTCCTCGTAGTTATGTTGTTTTCATTGTATCTTTATGGTTTCTCTACAGACCACGCTAGGAGTACAGTACTCACACACTTCTGCAAACCAGATGGAGTCAGTATTTTACCACTTGAAGTGAGGTACAGCAACCTTATCAACGAGTAATGTGTTCCTCTCTGCCAGGTCACAATACATGTTGTTAGGTCCACACGCGTTCTCACGACAGCGTTACAGTTTTTGTTTCCAGCTATCAGATACTTGGGAGAACTCGACAGTGGGCCGGTCTGTGAGATTTAGCCTTGGCGTTAGCTCACTCACCTGCCTCTAGCGTCCCACACTTCCCTTTCATTCCCTTCCCTTCATGGGGGACTCCTTCAGCCATTTTAAAGATCACATCTTCTCACAATGAATTATCTTCATTTTACTTTTTTTTCTGAGTGTCTTGTCTAGCTCCATTCTGAGAGAGTCTTCTTTAATTGGGTGCAGAATTCTGAACTTCCAGGTCTTTCCTTCCCACACTTTAAATCAGTGCTCCACTTCCTCCGGCCTCTGTCCGAGCTGATGAGAAGCCAGTCACTCACGTCGCTTCTCCCCTGAAGGGAGTGCCCTCCTTTTCTCCAGCGGCTTTGGGACTTTTCCCTTTGTCTTCCACTTTCAGCGATGAGTCCAAGAGTGAATTTCTGTGCATGCCTCCTGTGAAAGTTTGCTGAGTTTTTGAATCTGTAGTTGTGTATCTTTTGCCAAATTTGGAAGGGTTTTAGCATTTTTTAACTTTGTGTACACAATGTACACAATGTTGTTTCTTGTCTCCTTGTGGAACAGTGACAGGAACATAAGATCTTTTTTTTTTTTAAGATTTATTTATTTGTTTGAAAGAGTTTACACAGAGAGAGATTTCCATCCGCTGGTTCACTTCCCAATTGGCTGCAACAGCCGGAGCTGCTCCAATCCAAAGCCAGGAGCCAGGAGCTTCCTCCGGGTCTCCCACACGGGCGCAGGGGCCCAAGCACTTGGGCCATCTTCTGCTTTCCCAGGCCGCAGCAGAGAGCTGGATCGGAAGTGGAGCAGCCGGGACTCAAACCAGCGTCCATGTGGGATGCTGGCACCGTGGACAGTGCTTTGCCCACTACCCCACAGCAGCAGCCCCAGGAACATAAGATCTTCTGTCTTTGTCCCACATATCCCCAGATTCTACCTCTTTTGTTTAGATTGGTTAATTTGTCTTGACTTCTCTTCAGTGGCATTGATTCTTTACAGTGGCGTCTCTGCAAACTGCATTTTTCTTTTTTTTTCTCTTTTTTTTTTTTTTTTTTTTTTTTGACAGGCAGAGTGGATAGTGAGAGAGGAGAGAGACAGAGAGAAAGGTCTTCCTTTGCCGTTGGTTCACCCCCCAATGGCCGCTGCGGCCGGCGCACCGCGCTGATCCGAAGCCAGGAGCCAGGTGCTTTTCCTGGTCTCCCATGGGGTGCAGGGCCCAAGCACTTGGGCCATCCTCCACTGCACTCCCTGGCCACAGCAGAGAGCTGGCCTGGAAGAGGGGCAACCAGGACAGAATCCGGTGCCCCGACCAGGACTAGAACCCGGTGTGCCGGTGCCGCAGGTGGAGGATTAACCTATCGAGCTACGGTGGCACCAGCTTGCAAACCGCATTTTTCATTGTTGGTGCTAAACTTTGTACTTGATTGTTGCTTCCAGCTTCTATTTCCTTACCACGAGTTTGTGTCCTTCCATTTGTTTCAGGAGTATTTTCCCTTCTTGCAGCATTTTTGTGACACTGCAGGTTATGGCATCTCAGTTTTGCATGTATTGATCTTTCACCAAGCACGTTGGGGCTTTCCTAATTATTCACATGACTGGTATTTTGGGATCATGTGCTAATCATCTTGATTATGGCGTGGTGCTGAGTCCTGTGTACGTCCTAGAGATCACGTTGGGGTTTTGTTTCTGGAGCTGTTCACTCTGGCTGGACTTAGTCCTTAAGGTCCCAAGCAGTGGGGCTGGCCTGGTCCATATTCAGGGCCCTGGCAGCCCTTTCTAGACCTGTCCTGCCGTGCCCCACTCAGCAGCCGGTGTCGGACCTGGCGGTGCCTCGACCCTCAGCTCAGTTGCTCTCAACGTCTTGACGCAGGGTCAGCTCCACGTAGTCACAGCTGTGAGGGGGGATAGCTCCCCTGCACAGGTGCGTACAGGGGTTTGTAAGCAGCTGCATCGTCTGCTGTCACAAACTCCTCTTTCTCTGTCATCCCCCTGGCACTTTCCAGTTCTCGGGGCGCCCTTTGCACCCTCCCAGCAGGAAAGCTAGGGCCTGACCTACCATGCTGTGCTCCACACCCCCAGTGGCCGAGCCTGGGTCTGGGGCCAAACACAGGAAGACAGCGAAGAGAAAAGCCAAGGAGTTTTGTCCACATCGTGCAGCCACACTCCTCCTGAGACCTTTCGCCTCCTGTGGACCCCGTGTCCACCTGAGCCTGCCCCGCGGGAGGGGCTGGAGTACAGCAGTTCACAAGTGCCCCACAGCAGGGCTGTTTCTCACCCTTGCTGCTGGGTTAGTGCCCCCAGGGTGTCCACTGTCTGCAGCAGCCCCTCCCCGCCCCCGCCCGGGGATAACTGGAAATGTGGAAGAGCCGCTCTTTGCTTTGGAGGTGCAGGGTGAGCAGCCCTCACCTGAGACACTTGGAACTGGAGGTGTGTTGAGACGCCGGAGCTGTGTGAACTCCCCGTGTTTGAGTAGCATCGCTGCTTTTGCACTGGCCTGTCTGTGCCCAAAGTTGCAGATGCCGGAGCATTTCAGATTTGGGGGTTTCTCATCCTGAACTTCAGATCTCCTTGCTTGCTACTCACAGCCCTCACACAGCTGCTGCCTGCTGCCCTCTGCCCGGTGTGTGTGTGTGTGTGTGTGTGTGTGAGTGAGAGAGATAGCATTCTGTGTGTGTGTGTGTGTGTGATAGCATTCAGTAGAAGACACCAAGCAGCACACACTGGATCCAGCCATCTTCATCTCTCTAGGTCAGCCTTGGAAGCCTATGCTGCCCTGTGCAGTGGACATTGGCTCCTGGGGAGCCCTTTGCAGCCCACTGGTTGCTGCAGCAGGGGAACTCTTGCCGGAGCGGGACAGCTCTGGGTGGCTGGGGCTGTGGGAGGTCAAGTCCACAGCCACAGCGCAGCTGCTGGGACGCTGCTTGGCAGAGCTCTGCAGATGCCATCCTGCATCTGTACCACCCAGTGTGTGTGCCAGCTGCAGCCCAGCTGAGCAAGGGCCCCTAGGCATGAGCTGGTGGAGCCCAGCCCCTCCCTCGGGAGACCACACCCTCCACAGGAGCAGCTGTGATGAGGGGAAGGAAGGTTTTTCCCCCAGGACTTGGAGTTGCCCAGCTCTGCCACCCGGGGCAGTCACAGGCCTGGTCTGACAGCCAGCCCCAGCCGGCCCGGCAGATCCCTGGCTGCTCTCTGAGCCCAGCTGTGCACAGGGCATGTGTATTAAGGTGGCTGTCAGGATGAGACCAGGAGAAAGAAGGACCTCCCCTAAGATCGGAGGTGCAGAGCCAAGCTGGCCTCTCCTGTCTCCACCTGCCCTGCCCCGGTGTGTGATGCCCCCCTTCATCAGAGCCATCTTGGCCAACTTAGTCCACACATGTGAGTGCAGACGGCCCGGTCGCCTCCATGCCTGACCACCACTCACAGCTTGGCATGCAAAGACCTGGTGGGAAAGCCTGGTGTCGGGACACAGATGGCTTCCCCAGCCAGCCGCACCGGGTAGCGGCGTCTCGTGAGCCAGGCGGAGGAGCACTTAGGAAACTGTCATCTCCACACGAGAAGGTATCAAGTGGGTGCTTAAGTAGCCACCTAAGCTGAAATGCAAACAGCCACATCCTTAAGATGTGGGAACGCTAAGAAGCTGTCCAGCCACCAACAGAATCAGCCTGGACCTCCGCGACAGGGCACGTGGTACCCAAGGCCCCGGAACAGGCAGGAGAAAGGAAGAGTTTAGAAAGAAGAGGAGGGAGGGAGGGAAAGGAGCCTCCAGAATCCGGCATGCAGGGGCTGCTTCGCCCAGCCCTGCAGGGCCAGCCAGCTCTTGGGGCAGGACCAAGATGGGGAAGGGGGTGGCAGCGGTGGTCCTTTGGGCCAGCCGAGGAGTCACGTGGTCACCTAAACCCCAGAAGCCACCATTTCTGCGTCCATGCTCCTTGTGTGAGCAGATTTCCCCGAGGTTAGATTGACCTCAGAGGTGGGCGCGGCGCCCCAGCCGGCTGCGCACGGGCTGGAGGCAAAACACCATCTATGAGAGGTGCTGGACGTAGCGCAGGGGCCTGCTCCCCACAGCGCAGAGCTGAGTTCTCAGGTGCGTTGTTGACATGGGCTTGATGGCGACATTCCACGTTCTGCAGGTTGTCCTTGCTCTAAGGTATTGCCTGGTGCACACCGTGACGAGACGGTTCCCTGTGCATACCTGCCTGGGAAGCCAGCCTTGTCTGGTAAACTGTGCTCAGAGACCTCAGAGCACAGGCCCTTGTCTCATTACGTGACCCGTTAACGCTTGGAGAGAAAGGGGCCGGTATTTAGTGGTCATTGTCAGAGCCACGCGCGGGGCTGGCCCAGAGGACAGCACTGGAACGCTGCCATTGCTTTCCAGATAGGTTCGTGCTCCAGATAGGTCTGCACTCCCTCGTTTCCCTCCCACGGCCTCAGCGCAGTCCCAGGCTGTTCTCCGGATTACCTGGAAGCACCCCTCCCTGGGTCAGAGCCCTTTGTCTGTGCCGAAGGCAAGAAATCCACCTGCCTCTTGCCGTGTAGACAGTGCCGCTTGCATTGTCTCTTTTCCAAGGCGGCTGGCCCTGAAGCCTCTCCTCCCGCCGACACCAGGCTGCCTGGCCCGGCTTTGCTTCTTCGAAGTCAGGCCGAGTAGCAGCGGCAACAGCAAGCCCCATTAGCGGTTTGGTTTCGAGCCCCGTTCTGAAGCGCGGCAGTAAACAGAGTCTGTGCCTGCGGAAGTCCCCGCAGCAATCCACGCTGACACAACTGCGTGTGCTAATGAACCCAGAGCTGTTAATGTGGTTTCTTCAGTTAAATTGATTCATGAATTTTGAAGAGAACATTATCTAATGAATTTTCTTTGAATAGAAAGCAATTAAAAGGACAAATCAGTCTGATTAACCCCAAAGTCACCCTCCTGCCACAAATGGTGTACAGTTTGAAATTATATCATAAAAAAGTGGAGCACACTTGCTGTCTTCTCGCCCTCTGCTAATCCATGTAAATTAATGAACAACAAAGTTAATTTCTTTGATGACCCTTTTCTAGTATCACCTGGATTATGCTGATGTTTAATTTGCTTAATGTTATAATAAAGACTAAACAGATTTTTTTCCCAGTGAAGTGATTATCGCTCCCTTCAGTTAAGAAGGGATTTTTATTATTTAACACGCGTGTAAGGGTGTGTTTCCTTTAAGAGCCAAATCGCACTTTGCCAGCCTGGCACAAGTGTAATTAGTGCTCTGTGGATACGGAGCACAGTTCCTGCCTGTGGGGCCCTGTCCTCTGTCGCCATTGAGAAATGCCACCCCTGGAGGCACCGGAGCCCCAGGACGGGCAAGGACGGGCTCCATCTCCTGCGCTCCTGAGCCCGGCAGCCCTCTGGAAAGACGAGCATCTCGGTTCACACGGGCACACGAGTGCCTGCATTTATTTGCTGCAGACTCGACACCCAGGAAGCACTTCTAACACCCAGAGGCAGAGAAAGAGAACGAGGGAGAGGGAGGAGAGAGGGGGACACAGTCGCCACGTATCCATCCGTTCACTCCTGCGGCAGGGTGCAGAGCAGACACAGTCTGGTGTGGTAGTCGGTGAAAACGGGAATATAATTATTCCGTGTGTGCATCCTTGATGGCTAAAGATGGCTGCAGCTGAGGTCACCCCCAGCCCCCCGTGCCAGTAGCTGCGGGGCCCTTCTCACCACTGGGTCTGGACAACCAGCATAATACCGTAGCCTGGGCCGTGGCCGCCTCTCCCCTCTGTGTCCCGGCTGAAGTTGGAAACAAACGAAGACAAAAGGTTCCCAAGTAGGCGGACAGGAGGTACTTCTGTGCTTGTTGGCTGCTCCATGTGCTAGTTTAGATATGCGCTCCGAGGGCAAGCGTGTCCCACGCGGTCCTGAGTGGAACGTGGGCAAGATAAAGGCAGGTGACAGATGTGGCAAGGTCAGGCCGGCCTCCGGGGGCCTGCCTGCCTGGTGCCTGCTCGTGCTCCTGGCTCTGGTGTCGGCGACGGCGTGGCGGTGTGCGAGGCTGTGTTTTAATTGAGTGTAACACCTCCATTTGTGTCCTTGCGTCTTCTGTTTGGGGCTGGCAGCTGTATTTACATCAGGGCTGTTAGAGCTGTTTGTCCAAATCATGTCACTCTGCATTTTGCTTTTCAGATTCATTCACCGGACAGGTGTTGTGGAAGCTGCTGAAGGCTGTGAAATTCGGAGAAGTGGTTTCTTACCAGCAATTAGCAGCCCTGGCAGGCAACCCCAAGGCTGCCCGGGCCGTGGGAGGAGCCATGAGGAGCAACCCCGTAAGTCCCCTCACTGTCTCCATGGCGTGGGCCGGCTGCAGTCGGGGTGGCCGCCCCCCTGCACGCAGAGGGCGAGGCGTGGGCTGAGGACGGGCGTCGCGAGGCAGCTTGTGTGACTGGAGCTGGGGGGGGGGGGGGGGCAGCGCATTTGTTGGGGACCCACTCCTCCTGTGAGTCGCAGCCCCCTGAGCCCCTTGTCATCTTCCTGGCCAGAAAAATGAACAAATCCTGGAGACATAGCCAGGGGCGGGATGGAGGCCTGTGTCCATTCACTCCTTCACCCGCACACCCACAGGTGGATGTGAGCAAAACAGACCAGGAGCCACTCCCACAGCACTCACACCCCAGGGTGCGCAGGGAAGTGTGCGCGTCCAGCTGCACCTCATGGAGGCACGGGGCTCCCTGGGCCCCGGGGCTAAGACCCGCCATGTAAGCACAAGACCTTTCAACGTGAGACAGTACTGCATCTGGGCTGTGTGGCACAGGGAGGGCCCCCCCCCCGCCAGCACCCCTGTGCGTCTGTAGCCCAGGACTGTGGAGCTCCACGTTCCAGATCACAAGAAGCTATGGCCGTGGCACCCAGAGGACAGCCAGGCCACAGCTTGGGGGGGGGGGGGTATGCCCCATGTTCCCAGGAGTGCAGCGGGCGCCTGTGTTCCCATCGTGCTGAGCGGACTGCACCGTCCAGTGGGGTGGATGCCCTGAGAGGCTGTGTGTCGTGGGCCCATCCGCACAGCCTCAAGGGCGCCCCAGATTGTCCCCCTCTCCTGAGCCCCTCCAGGGCCGGGGGGTTGTGCTGTCACATCAGTGATGGTGCCCCCCAAGCTGTCGGCAAGCCTCTGGTGTGACAGAAGAATGTGGCCTTCTCGGGGGCACAGGTGAGATCCTCGCGTCGGCATGGGCAATCTCGAGATCAGACCCACCTTCTAGATGCTGTGGCTTCGCGGTGTATTTTCAAAACCGTTTTCCTTGCTGCACGTGGGGGAGCAGCTAGGACTGCCACACCGCAGTCGCCTGCCAGAGTCGCCTGTGACCCGCAGAGGTGGCAATTACATGGCCTTTGCACAAAACGCGCCGTTCCTCTCCGAGGAGCAGCTGGTCCCGAGGATCGCAGTTCCCGACGTGCACCCACGTCACGGGCATGGCTCACGTCCCACAGTCAGGAGCGAGGTGTGGCACGGACAGGGCAGCCGGCCCCTTGCACCTGTTGTGCGCGCTGCAGGGGCCCGGGCCACCGCGGGTCTCCCTGCGTGTCCTGGCGTGCTCCGGAACGGGATTTGCGGCGAAGGTCTGTGGCAGTTCCCGCCCCTCCCAGTGGTCTCCGTGCAGGACCCGCCAGCCTGTGTTGCGGGGCAGAGCCGCCTGCTGCAAGGCTGCACCCCACGTGGCAGGACGGTGGCTTCCCAGGACGCGGCGCTGACAATTGCCCACGCCCCCTCCCCACTGCCGGAGCACCCTTCCCCTCACCCGCAGACCAATTCGCTAAATGCAGTTCAGAGGCGACGGATCGATACGTGGCACCGAGCGTGTCCCCACCTTCTAAGCAAACACATTCCTGAGGAGTTGGTTTATTCACAGATTGCCGTGAGCGCTAATGACCCCCCGAGTCTTGTTCTGCCAGTCACCCGGATGGCTGTTGATAAAGATTTAGCATCATGTTCTGAGTGTCAGGGTTGTCAGTGGAGCTGAACCATTTGACCAGAAGAAAAAAACGCACAGGGAGCTATTGATTACAGCTTCTCGGTGTCACTTGTTCACCAGGATTTAGGTATTGATGAGGCTGCGAGTGAAAACAAGCTCTTTCCCTGTGGGCTGCTACCCAGAAGAACAAAGGCAAAGTTGGAAAAAATATGCAGCCGGTCCTGGAATCAGAGGATTCCGCTATTGATCGCAAGGCCCCTTCATGTTATTTTTGTTGGAGACAAATCTATGGGTTTGGAAGTTTCATAGCATTTGAGCAAGGGCCTGCGTAAGTGATGGGTTTGTGTATTGGATGAATTAGATTTCACAGCATGAAGATTTCAATGCGGCTGTGATATTATGAGCTGCTTGGTTATTGATAAAAATTACATTTTATGCAGCACGGGCTTTGAAGAGGAGGCGTGGGCGCACAGATCCTTTGAAAGTGTCCTTAGGGCGCCCCGACCTTTTAGCAGGTTTTCATTCTAATAGCCTGAAACCTGCGCCAAAAGTAATGCACATGGGAGCAGCGGCCCCCGTTTTGTAAGAGTCGCTTACTTGGAAAAGCAGAGAGACAGAGGAGCGAGCTTCCATCCGCTGGTTCACTCCCCAGCTCTGCAGCAGCCAGGTCCGGGCCGGGCCGAAGCCAGGAGCCAGGAACTCCATCGTGCTCTCCCACGTGGGTGGCAGGAACCCAAGGACTTGGGCCTTGCCTTCCCAGGGTGCATTAGCAAGAAGCCGCTCAGAAGTAGAGCAGCCGGGACTCCAACTGGCTCTCTGCTGTGGGATGCTGGTGCGCAGGCAGCAGCTCCACCCACTGCGCCACAGCAGTGTGTGCTCAGTGCACTCTGCCAGTCACTGTTCCCGCAAGATGGAGGCCGGGCCTGGCGTGGTGACTGTGACTCCGCGGCCTCAGTGCCCAGCCCTTACGGGGACCTGGAAAGGTGAGAGAGAGACGTGTCCGTGGTCCTCGCTGCTGTGATCCTGCAGGGCGAGTCGGAAGTCAGTCCTGGAGTCAGCGGCGAGGCAGGAAAACGGAAATGATGCTGAAGTGTCTGAACCCGGGCTGAAGGAGACGCTGACCTCTTTATCCGTTGCAAGGGTGAATCGTGTGGCATCTGACAATGCCCTCGCGGCCACTGCTAACGGGACTGTTGTACTTGATAAGAATCATTGGTGGGGTAACTGTTCCCTTCCTAATACCGCCTGTCACTCCCTCCGAGGAGACAGGAATGGTCCCGTGCGGGACTTGGCAGAGTGGCCACTTCTCGCGCTCTCAGTCTGCACTGGCACAGCGAGCTTCCGGTCCCCAGAGCCCTCAGACTAGGCCCACGCGTTGCTATGGCAACCCAACTCCTGGTCCAACCGGCCTAGCTTTGGGAGTGGAGGACGCCAGCCTGCGTGCACCAGGTCCCCTGTGACCCACGAGGGCGCCTCTTCAGGACACACAGGACTGGGAGCGTTGGGACAGTGGCCCAGAGTTTTGTTGGGACATAGCCTTGCCTTTTGTTACATATGACGATGCTTCAAAAAGTTACTGCAAAGATGAAATTAAAAGCGTGTCTTTTGGTGTAAAATGTCTTTTGTACCCCCAATTTTTGGGGGCACAAAAATGCAGAATACTTGGAAAATGCTCATTAGGCAAAAAGTGGTGCTTGGGCCTTTCTGTGCCTGTCAACAGCTACGTGAGCTTGGGGAGGGGGGGCCCTCTGTGACGTGAGTCCGAGCCCTGGCCTGGGGGTCCCGAGGATGGGATGTGAGGAGTCATGGTGTCCACACGCTGGGGACTTTGTGAGTGCTGTACCCAAGGAGGGGCTGGGAATCATCCCGGTCCATAGCTGGGCCCCACCGAGGGCACACCTGGCGGACGAGCTCTGTGGTGGCAGTGGGGCTGACGACCCTGAGGGCTTCAGATGGAGAGGGCAGGAATGACAGACCAGGAGGCCGTCATGCCCAGAGCACGCTCAGGATCCCGGGGCACTGCCCGGCCACTGCCTCAGACACCCCCCAGGTGGCAGCTGGTCCCTGGGTCCCGCTTTCCACGTTGGTGGGCACGGGGGTGGCCGAGGGCAGAGACCCTGCTGTGAGCTGCGGGATGAGTTGGAAAGAAAGGGGACCGGGGTTTCCGTGGGGCCCAGAGGCAGCTGGGGGAGTCCTTGTCCTCCGGGCTCCTTCAGGGTCTGCGTGCGTTCTCATCATGGCAGGGACTGGGAACAGGGGAGGCCCTGTGTGAACGCTCAAGGCAGGGCCCAGGCATCTGGGATGCAGGGGAGAGCCGGCGGCTCTCCCAGAATTGCAAGGTTCAGGTGGAATGGGAGTTGGCTAGTAGTTGGTTGCTGGCACCTGCTGTGATGGCCCAGAACTTTCTGGAGTGAGCTCAGAGCCCCCTGCCCACCCTGGCCTCTGAAGCTGGCACTGGTTCCTGTGCTGCTTGTCAGTCGTCTGTGTTCCACAGAGCAGCCACCAGAACGTTCTGCTCCGTGCTGATGCGCATCACTGCCCGTGTCGGTGGCCTTCCTTGGCTGGCCATGGCCCCCTAGTCCCTGACCCCAGGGAGCTGCATGAGGACAGAGGCTGTCTCTAGGGGCTCTCGGGTAGATACTGTACTTAAGAAGAATGGGGCTTTGCTGAGACTTGCCCACACCCCCTTGGGAAGCCCCCACAAGGCAGTTCTTCTGAGGTCCTGAGTGCGGGTGACTTGGTGGGGTCCTTCATCAGAAACCACCCAGAGCCCCTGCAGCAGCTGCACAATGTGGCTGTCCCTGTCCATCAGTGCGCTCTGAGCTCTTTCCCTGGCTGCCCAGGGAGAGAGGAGGCCTCAGGGTGCCTTCCGTCTGCACAGCCCAGCCAGCAGCAGGACCATGGTGGCCACGTCCCCCGGGATTGCTGCTCTGAAGCACCGTGGATTGGCCACAAGGGAGGAAACTTTAGGCACTGGCCCTTGGTGGCTGCAGGAGGGGTGTGCAGAGTCTCCCTCGGAAGCCTTGGACCTGGAAGGTCAGGTGACCACAGATCTGGACAGTGCTGTCCCAGGCAAGGAAAATCCCAGGTCAGGGCTATGGGCAGGGCCCAAGGAGACTGCAGCTGGGGTCCTGCCTTTGGGGGTGTGGCGGTCAAGGGAGGAAGACATGCTGCAATCCAGAACTTCCCAGAATTGTGCTGGCCCAGGCTCACCTCTGGGGCGGGTATGGTATCCTTCTGAGCTGCAGGTCAGCTTGACCGGGTGCCTTGACCACCGGCACTGCCTGGGGAACCCCCTTGAAGATCTTTGTGTGGGGTTGGATGTGTGCTGTGTCCTCCTGGGAGGGCCTCGCTTAAGCGGAACCTCTGTGTCACCCACAGGTGAATGGCCACACCTTCCCTCCCATGGCCACCTGCAGGAGAGGGGTGTGGGTCTGGGGTCCTTGATAGTACTGAGCTGGGGAGCCACCTGCGCCCTGCCCTAGCTGGGGAGGGAGGGGTTCCTCAGTGAGAGCCCAGGAAGTCAGTGCTTCCCAGACCCCCACCTGCGTGCCCAGGAGACACACGAGGGACACACGGCCTCTCCGGCTCCAGGGAGTAAACACCATGGGCTTTGGCGAAGCAGACCCTGCAAAGGCACCTCCAGAAGTTCATGGAAAATGGAATTCAGAATACGAGTTTATTTGGGTGCAAAGAATTTGGGTTATGCACCCATAATGTTTTGCATAGTGTTTTCCACGTCCTTTGAAAGGGCGCCGGCGGTGTGATACAGCGGGTAAAGCCGCCGCGTGCAGTGCCAGCGTCCTGTATGTGTTGGTGAGTGTCCCAGCTGCTGTGTTTTCATTTCAGCTCCCTGCTGATGGCCTGGGAAAAGCAGTGAAGGTGGCCCAAGTGCCTGGGCCCCTGCCACCTACATGGGAGACCCAGACGAAGCTCCTGGCTCGGGCCTGTCTCTGCCCTCATGGTTTCAGCCACTCAGGGAATGAACCAGAGAATGGAAAGCCTCTCTCTGTCTCTCCCTTTCTGTAACAAAAAATAAAATAAAATAAAATAAAACACAAAGGACACCAAAAACATCTTCACCCAAACTCTCTTTTAACGCCATCTTCCTATGGACTTTCTGAAGTGTCGTCATAGCAACAAAGGCCTGGCCGTGACCCAGTAGAGCTTTCTCCGGAGACGATGCAGCGTCAGGCCTACAGCCGCAGCCGCCCGTGCCCTGTGCGGCAGTGGCCATGCACGTATCTCCCCGCGATGTCTCAGAAACGCTGGAGGATGGTGGTGCCACGGAGAAGTTGGAAATGTGGTGCTCGATTCTGTGAGGTTATAAATCACTCGTCAGAGGAGACTGTTTTCATCAGCTGGCTTCCCTGGAAGAGGCCCCCGTCCGCCTCAGGCCTGGGGGTGAGAGTGACGCAGGGCAGAGCCAGCCTGCCTGGCACCAGCCCATTCCTGGCCGGTGCCGGGCCTCACCCTTGACCTCCAGAATGCTTGGCCTGGAGCCCGGACTCACGGTGGCCGCCTCTGTTTTCCAGGTCCCCATCCTGATCCCGTGCCACAGGGTGATCTGCAGCAGCGGAGCCGTGGGCAACTACTCCGGAGGAGGCCTGGCTGTGAAGGAATGGCTTCTGGCCCACGAAGGGCGCCAGGAAGTGAAGCCAGCCTGCAGGGGCGGCTCGGGCCCAGCCAGGACCTGGCTAGGGGTGGCCGGCGGCAGCACCGGCTGCCAGCAGGCTGGCCAAGATGGAGCGAGTGGCTGGGGCAAGTGAAGGCAGCCTGCGTCGGGAGGTGGTGGGGGTATGCCTGGGGGCCGCCTTGTATTAAAGGAGCCGCTGTGTCCTGGGGACACTATGTCTGCCCAGTCTTGTTCCTGCATCTTGCAGCGGGGTGAGTCTGGATGCCCCACTGTTGTGCTCGTCACGTGCCCCCTTCCCTAACACTGTCATTGCCCCATTCCTAGTGTCCATGAGCCCAGGGAGGGGCTGGTGGAGAAGGTGCAGCAGGCCTCAGGGCACCTCTAGACAACAGCTGGACGCCTCGGACGCCGCTCAGAGCCACCCCACAGTGCAGAGCTGGGCAGGGTCCCCGGGCGGCCCACCCTTCCCACCGTGCCGGCTGCTGGTTTCTAAACCCCACGCCTGCTGCAGTCTCACGGGAGGACTGGGATCCCGGCCACCAAGCAGTGCCCACGGGAGGTTTCCGAGTGCAGTTTTCCAGCTGTGAGGCGCATCCTCTGGCGCCTGCGCAGATCACGGGAAATAACTGTTCCCCAAAAGAGCGGCGCAGGCTGTCGGACGAGGGCACGGGGGAGTGGCACTGTCCCAAGTGCTCCCGTCTCAGCCCAGATCCCAGCATTTCTGCCAAGTCTGCAGCTTTCGGGGCAGATGCTGGGGAAGGAGGCACGTGGGCCTGGCCCCCAAGGGCCTCAAGGACGGGGCCTCTTAGGGCCCCAGCACCCCGCTGTTGACTGGAAGTCAGGTCGCACGCGTGCCCTGCAGCCTGACGCTCGGTTGTCTCCTTGTGCCTGTAGCCTAGAGTGGGCTCCATCTGCAGAACAGGCACAGCGTGTGCCGGGGCCCTGGTGGCAGCGTCCGCGGCTTGTATGTGTCCCCCCGAAGCGGGGTGAGAGCAGGGCGACAGCCGGGCGGCGTGCACGGAGAGGGCGCTCTTGGTCTGGCGCCGAACCTTTCACCAGCGCAAGCGCAGATTCCAGACAAAAGCGCACACGAGGCTTTCCTCGGCCGTTGGTGGGTGGTTCTCGTTTCACGCCAGCCAGGCGCGTTCTGGATTCTCCCTGGGCACTGCAGGTGGGAGCAGCACCCACTGTCTTCTGGCGGGGGGAGAGGTGCTCTGGGCCTGCCTGTCTGGAGGGTCGCATGGACACCTGGGGTTTCAGCACCCGGCGAGCCTCGGGAGCACCGTGCACACGGGCCCAGCCCCGTCTGGCCCCTGCGGGCTGCTTCCGCCCGTCTCCTGATTGTCCTCTCTGCAAGAGCCAAGGGCAGCCACTGCTGGGGTCCTGGAGCCAAGGGCAGCCACTGCTGGGGTCCTGGAGCCAAGGGCAGCCACTGCTGGGGTCCTGGAGCCAAGGGCAGCCACTGCTGGGTCCTGGAGCCAAGGGCAGCCACTGCTGGGTCCTGGAGCCAAGGGCAGCCACTGCTGGGGTCCTGGAGCCAAGGGCAGCCACTGCTGGGTCCTGGAGCCAAGGGCAGCCACTGCTGGGGTCCTGGAGCCAAGGGCAGCCACTGCTGGGTCCTGGAGCCAAGGGCAGCCACTGCTGGGGTCCTGGTCCCGAAGCCTTCCTCCTGGCCTCTCTGCGCTCTGTTCCAGTGCTTCCCAACAGAGGGCGCTATGGCTGTGCCGTGCGCTGTTGGGAGACCCCCAGCCGCTCCTGCTCAGGCTGAGCCTGAATGTGGATGGCAGGGGGAGGCCTGCTGGTTCCCGTGCCGGCTCAAGGTGGTCCCACAGGCCGCCCTCCTGTGCCGGGAGTGTGGGCCCCACACACAGCCAGAGCCTCCTGTGTGACCTCATGCTTCCCGCAGGGACAGGCTCCAAGATGGGCCTGGGCAGTGCCGCTGACCGGGTGTGAGCCTCCAGCCTGGGTCGGCCATAGACAGGGGCCAGGCCCTGTGACCTCCTAGGGCACCTGGGAGCTTCGTGGCACCTAGACGCACACAGGGGCCAGTGTGGGCCGTGCGCTCAGAGCAGCACCAGCACCGTCTTCCAGGGCTTCCCCAGCCCTGTCAGGGGGTGCTTCACAGGTGCCCTGGGGCCGTGCTGGCACAGGCAGCAGCAGGGCCTGCCCCAGCACAGCCGGCTACCGCTGCAGGGGACAACATGGAGCCCCACACAGGTCGCCGAGAGCCGCCCCAGCTTGAGGTCACAGTGCCGCTTGGGGGAACGAAGAACAGGAGAGACACAAGAAATAGGAAAATATTCTCCAGATACAAAGAACAAGAACGCTGTGTTCCGTGGCCTGGGTTCCACGTCCCCCCTCCACTGCCTGGGGTCCCATCCAGCACCGAGACACCTTGAATGCTGACCCGGAGACCCCCATACCAGCTGCTGTGTCCTCGCCGAGTCCATGGGCCCCACCAAGGTCAGGCAGACTCCCGTGGTGTCTGTTTAGACAGGGGAGCCACAGGACTGAGTGCTGGCTGCCCCCACCCTCGCGGTGGCGCTGGGTGCCGGGTTAGGGAACCTGGGTGAGGCGGTAGCCCTGGTGTCACGGTTTCGAAGGCAGCGGCTGTGGGCGGCCTTGCTCTCGACCTCCCACTGCTCTGTTGTCACCAGGCAGATGGAGCTCACGGAGCAGCCCTGGGTGGCTTCTGTCTCATCTGTTTTCTTTCCTGGTTTCTGCTCCCTGTGTGAGTACCTGGAATCTGCCAGACGAGGCTGAATGTGTCCAGAGTGGATGCGTTTGTGTGGAAACCACGCGTTTTGTTTCTTCTTTGAGAACAATGGTGTTTTCCCAGAACTTACTTCCTGTGGGAAAACTGCAGTGTTGGGATCAAAACCTGCACCCTGGGTTGCAGGAAGGCCTCAGTGGCATGAGAGGCGGCGGGGGCCCAGGGAGTGGCAGCCACGCCCAGAGCAGCCGTGCCACGGGCGCAGCGCACCAGTGCAGTAGGGCTCCCTGCAGAAACACCAGCAGGTTCCATCGCAGTCCTGGATCCAGGCACACAAGGACAGGACACCGCCGTGGGCCGTGTCTCCCTGCCAGTGTCTCATCAGCTACGTGACCACCGTGGCCATTGGCATGCCCATGTGCACGGACTGTGGCACCAATCAGGCCTCACACAAAGAACAGACAGGACATTGCAGCCAGGTGGAAACCTTGATTTCACCGCAGAGCTCAGGAGGGCTCCTGGGCCATGTGGTTTCAGCCTACCTGCAGGAGGGTTCTGAGCGATGGCCTGTCAGCTGTGTGTGGACCCGGCGAGGGAGAGAGCGCCCTGACCGCGTAGACTTCCCCGGAGGCCCAGCGGGGGGACTCTGGGTACTGTGCTGCGTGCACAGCTCTGTGGATCTCAGTTCTGTGTTTTCGGTGACTTTTGGGGAGGTGGGGGCCCGGAGGACCCTTGGAGACCCTGCAAGGGGGTTCTGAATTTGCTTGGCCTTGTTCCTGGGCATTTGGTTTGAACTTTGCATTTGAGAAACTGAAGTTCAGGTTGGTTTTACGTAGTTTGAAAGAGCGACTGAATGCTCTGTAGAAGTCTGCTGCCCAGCGGTGTGTGTGTACACGTGTGTGTGCGTGTGTGTACATGTGTGTGCTCATGTCTGTGCGTGTGTACATGTGTGTGCGTGCGTGTGCGTGTGTGCATGCGTCTGTTCATAGGACCGGGGAGGCAGCATCAGCAGCCAGGGCCAGACTCTGGAGCTACTGCAGGTCCCGCCCCGTCTCTGAGTGACTGAGGGCAGCCGTCCGGAGTCCTCGGGACCCCACGGCTCCAGCTGCTGACAGACGGGGGACGTCTGGCCTCCGTCACCCAGGTTGGCTCCGACAAGGGCCTGTGATGGGGTGGGGGCAGGGTGGCTGGGAAAGGGGGAAGTGGTGACTGGGCAGAGCCCAGCCTGACAGCGCCTCTGATCGATGAAAGGACACTGTTAACGAGCCTTTAAAGTTTCTCATTAATGTTTTTTTCATTGAAAAAAGCCACAAGGAAAAATTCCACATGGACAGTAATTAAGATCGATCCCGTACAGTATGGTATCAGTGTTGGGCGCCTTAAAAAAAAAAAAAAAAAAAAAAAAAAAAAAACTCTCCGTGAAATGCTTATTTCCAAGCTGCCACATACTGGGTGTGGAGAGTGAGGGAGTGAGGCACGGGGGGGCTTGGGGGGCGGGGGAGTGAGAGGTGCTGCAAAGACACGAATCTGAGGATGCGAAGCCAACATCGAAATTGCCTCGTAGCCTCTCGCTCAGTGGGAGGGAAGGAGTCCGCCTTCCAGGCTGGGGCACTCACGCCTGCCCGGGGAGAGTCCCACAGAGCGGGTCTGAGTGGCTTCTCGTGTGTGGGGCTCTGAGCCCAGGGAGGGGCAGAGGGACCGGGGAATTCTGTCTCCTCCCCATACTCCCGAGAGGCAGGTGGCACCGTCACCCAGGGTCCACACGCCACCTCGCACCCACACCCCACCATCCCCACAGCATGCGCCGCTTGTGTTTGGATCCTAAACAGGAGCAATTTGTGTGTTTCCAGATTGATTTGTTGACTTAAGGAAAACCCAGCTGGAGAAAATAGCAGTGTCCACACAAGCAACATGTGACGTGCAAAAAAGTGTTGCTTTGGCATGTTTTGGTTGCCATGACTACAAGGAGACGCGCTTGCCTGTGCAAGGGCTGGCAGGCCACATGGGAGCCACGTGCAGCCTGGAGTTTGGTCCCAAGCAGGCAGGGCTTCCTCTGTCCTGGACTTGGACTTGGGGCCCACCTGAGGCCTCTCCACCTGTGTCCGAGAGGGGCTGCAGAGGAGGCAGGATGGTCGCCGTCCCCACGCCACCCGTCTTCCAACTGAACGGGGGCTGCGTCCATGCTGGGCCCATAGCCAGAGCGTAGGCGTCAGAGCTGAGCACAGCCCCTCACCGCCGCCATTCACGCCTCGGAGATGTGTTGTGGGGACTCTGTCCACCGCCCCAGTGCAGGGTGTGATTACTGAACAGAGGCCTCCAGTCCAGGCTGGGAGCGAGGCCCCGGCCCCTGGGCACCCCCTGCTGGGGCAGGCACCCCTTCCCCAGGACCAGTGAGCCCTGGAGCAGCTGTCTCCCACAGCATCACTCCCCGTAGGTTCCCAAGAAAGGGACTTTAAAATGCTCCCTCTAGTCCCAGAAAAGACAAAAGATGAGTGGTGTCTTCAGGGCCTCAAGGCCTGGCCCTGGCTGTGGCCATGGCTGTGAGGGCCCCAGATCGGGGACCCTGCTGGAGAAACCCGGTGTGGGTGTCCCGGGGTCCCACGCATCCCAGCCACAGGCAGCACCGCCCTCTCCTGAGGAGCTTCCTCTGAGATGGGGACACGCATGCGTCACGGGCCTGATAGGCGACAGCCGTGACCTTGCTCACGCCTTCCACGCAGCCTTCGTGAAGGTGCAGGGTCCTGGTCCCACCATAGCACTCGGCAGCTTTTTCAGACCACGCAAAAGCTGCTGGCGAGCCGCCGGCACAGGGCTCCCACGACTCGCGGCAGCCTTGACCAGTGCCTTGACCAGTGATCGTGAGGATGGACGTGGGACGGTGGGGTCAGAGCCAGCAGCCTCACAGGTGGGCTGCTGCTTTCGGTGCCTCTCAGCGCTCTTACCTGGGGAGTGAGTGTGTTCCTGTCTCTCCTAATGACGTGCACAGCTCCAAACCAAAGCCCACAACTGGCTTGTCCCCACCCTGCCAGGTGCATCCCCTGGGACTGCCTTGCTCGGAAGCAGAGAAGTCACTTCTCCCTGCTTCCGTGATGGTGCTGCCTGCGTGGGGGCTGGTGGGAGCCGGAGGAGGGGCCCCTGGCCTGCATTGGAGCAATGCGGGGCTGTGAGGAGCTGTACAGGGCTGTAAGGGATTCCCAAGGACCTCTGAAGACTCAGTGCCTTGCCGAGAAATCAAGAAAGGTGTGTGTGCCAAGAAACTTGAGCAGGGCGCGTCTCAGAGTTGCGTGGATGGCATAAAACAAGGATCTGTGGGTGGTTGCCCAGGACGCGCCGTGTTCACCCCAGAGCAGAGGTCTGGCCCTGTTGGTGGTGGGGGGAGAGCTGGCTCTGGGTGTGGGGGTGGGGTTGTGTGTGTCACTGGTGACCATTGCAGCGGGTGGGGGGGGGTTACAAGCAGTCCCCCACCCCCCTAGTTCTGCATATATACAGGGAGGGGCTTCCAGAAGTTCATGGAAAATGTACATTATCTTTTAATTCTATTTTCCACAAATCTTTGGAAGTAGCCTACTGGGAATATAAGGACGGAGAGAGGGAAGAAGGAAGGAATCTCAGTATTGGGCCAGCGCTGTGGTGTAGTGGGTAAAGCTGCCACCTGCAGTGCCAGCATCCCATATGCGGGCCGCTTCAAGTTCCCATTGCTCCACTTCCAGTCCAGCTCCCCGCTAATGCACCTGGGAAAGCAGCGGAAGATGGTCCAAGTACCTGGGCTGCTGCACCCATGTGAGAGGTGGAATGGAGTTCCAGGCTCTGGGCAGTGGCCAGGCCCAGCCCTGCTTGTGGCTGCCTTTGGGGGTGAACCAACAAGTGGCAGCTCTCAGCAGAGGCTGCTTTTAAGGATGGGAGCGAGCCCCGCCCTGTAGCAGTGAGCGCTGCTGTAGGAAACAGAGCCACAGACCGAGGCCTCGAGTTCTTAAGTCTTTCTGAGTTAGAATTCACCGGTGACAGTGGGTTCATGGGGGCTGCAGAAGCCCTGTGGGAGGCCCTGCGGTCACTTGCACCCGGGACCCAGTCAGGGTCTCCAAACCCCAGCGAGGAGGGGTGGCCTGCGGCCTGCTCTCGCTGGATGCTGTGCATGACGCGGCTTCTCTGCCGGGTGTCGGCAGCTCAGGATCGGACAGCAAAGCATCGGGGACCCAGGGGGGACCCTCTGTCCGACCCCAGCCCTCCCGTTGGTGTGGCTTGTGAGGCTGGCTTCCAGTGAGCAGACGGACTGGCACGGAGACGTGGCCGACGCCTGAGGGGAAGCTCAAGCAGGAGGGCACCTCCCTTTACAGAGCCTCCGCTCCGTGGCCGCTGTCACTCTGCTGTCTTCCCGGGGGTCCACACGTCTCTGAGAAGGGAGTGGGCCGATGTCGCCATGGAGCTGCGTGGCCCCGGGTACTGCGCTGCTGGACAAGGCCCTGTCCCCAGTGTCTCACCCAGGCTCCGTGGGCACCAGGCGGGCCAGGCCTAGAGCAGCAGGTGCTGAAGTGCTCCTCGTCCTGAATCAGGGCCCCTGGGGCTGAGAGCACCCACCCAGGGGGATTCCCCACACCTGGGTGCCGAGGCCCCGACCCAGGAGCAGGGCCGTGCACACGTGATGCCTGGGAAGGGCTTGATGGGTGAGCATGGAGGAAATGGCAAAAGTTCCCCCACTCGGGCCAGCCCAGTTACCGAAGGCGCTTGGTGGGGCGAGGAGGCTTTTTCTCCTGACTCCCTCCGTGCTTTTTTGCAAAACTGAAGCTTCTGGCTGTGGAAGAGCCACTCCCTGTGACAGCACCTGCTGGTTCCGGGCTGTGCTTGGCCGTGGAGCGGCAGCCCGAACCACAGCTGCAGGAGGTCTTCGTGACCCCCCATCCGCAGCCTGGGGGCGACCCCACCCGTGTCCCGAGCCCGTGGGCAGCCGTGAGCAGCAGGGGAGATGGCAGGGGCCCGGACGGCCTGTTGGCAGCAGCTTAAACATTAAGGAGCCATCACGGCAAACATCAGTGGTTTGGCGGGAGGAACGCAGTGCAGTTTTACAAGGAAGTCAAGTTACACATAAAACAGCGATTTCGAGTCTGGTGACAGTGCGGAGAGACCCTGAGTGTCGCGGCCATCACGGAGTGTCTTCCTCCAACAGGGGAGGAAAGTCAGGACCCGGCCTTCCCCACCTGCGCCAGAACCCCCGACCTGTGCCTCGATCCAGCCTGAGGAGGCAGGGGCGCCGCCCGCGTGTGCAGCCCACAGACGGCTCTTGGGTGTGCGTGTGAGCACGTGTCTGCTGCCTGCAAGGCTTGTGTCCTCTGACCCTATATTCTGGGAGGCTCAGCCCCCAAAGTCTCATCCCCAGGACCTGAGGTGGCACACGGGGCAGCAGCGCCGGCCCTGGACCTGAGAGTGCTGGTGAGGACGCCGAGTGTGAAGCCCTGCTCCTCGCGCAGGGAGGCAGCCTGCTGGTACGCGCTCCGCAGGCCGGGGACGCCTGCCGAGCTGGGAATACTCATTTCTTTAAAGCTGCCTCTTGGAGATGCAGAATGACACGTCTAAATATCACAGCACCGAGAGCTGTGTAGCTGTCTGTCCCTCTCCATGCAGACATTCAGCTTGTGCGCCAGGAAGCGATGTGACAGGTATTCCACCGTCGCAAGCAAATTGCTCTCATGTAGATGAGCCGATCTTCACAAGGCAATGATGGCGCCAGGCCTCGGCCTGCTGGCTGCTGGGCGTCCACTCGTCGCTGGCTGTGGGGTCACGGCCCCCTCCAGCCCTCCAGGAGGGCTCCCCAGTGTGCCCACTTTGTCCACGGGGCTGCAGCTGGCCTCCCAGCTGCATCCATTGTGCAGACTCTACAGCAGATCTACCCTGGCGCCTGTGTCTCTGTGCTCAGGGGGACATGCTGACCTTGGCCTTGAACTCTCATAGGCCGTGTCGTCTCGGGTGGGCTGCACAACCCTACCAGCCCTGGTTTCAGCAGTGGACAGAGTAGGAACACCATAGTCATGTGCACATCCAAAGCTCAGGACCTGAGTGTGTGACCTGCTGGGGCGAAGGGTCTGCTCCTCGCTCTTCTGCATGAGAAATGGGGCATCAGCGGCCCGCCCCCACGAGGCTGTTTCATGGCCGTGGGGCATCGGCCACATGCAGCCCCAGCCCACTGGGAGCAGGTGCTGAGCCCTCGGATGCTGGTGGTTGTGGTCTGCACATCAGATTTTAGAGTCGCATGAGCCTGAGTGTGGACCCCTACCCAGCAGCTCTCTGCGCCGACCACGTGTCGGGTTTCACCGGGCTGCAGGTGCCCCGCCTGCGGGAAGCGCACACCTGTGTGGCCATCCTCGCCAGCTACTGAAAAGGTCCTTTTCTCCACCCTTCTCTTGAAACCTTGTGGGTGAGGCCTTCAGGTCACAGCCGGCCTTGCAAGGTGGGGTCTCGGGATCCCCTCCTTCCAGGACTGGTTGCTGTGGGTGATGGAGAGGCGTGGGATCGCGCCGTACACCAGGAGCGGGAGGGCAGGGTCACAGCTGGGTCTCACAGCCCTGTTCCTGGGTGTTGCAGCTCAAAGTGTGGGCTGAGAGCCTGGGCCCCCACCAGGCTCACTGAGAATGTTCCAGCAAGACTTTTTGGTTTTGTTTGAAAGAGATATAGAGATTTCCCACCCGTTGGTCCCCTCCCCCAAATGCCTACAACAGCCGAGCCTGGGCCAAGAGCCCAGAACCCTGTGTGGGTCTCCCATACTGGAGACAGGGACCCAAGTACTTGAGCATCACCTGCTATTTCCCAGGGTCACGTTAGCAGGCATGGAGCCCAGGCACCGAATGTGGGCTGCAGGCATCCCGAGCAAGCACCCCCCACGGAGACCTTCATGACTGTGAACCCCAGAAGCACTTAGAGCCCTGTTTGTTGTTTTTTGTTTTGTTGTTTGTTTTTTGATAGGCAGAGTTAGACAGTAAGAGAGAGAGAAAGGTCTGCCTTCCGTTGGTTCACCCCCCAAATGGCCAGCGCTGCACCGATCCAAAGCCAGGAGCCAGGTGCTTCTCCTGGTCTCCCATGCGGGTGTGGGCCCAAGCACCTGGGCCATCCTCCACTGCCTTCCCGGGCCACAGCAGAGAGCCGGACTGGAAGAGGGACAACCGGGACAGAATCCAGCACCCCAGCCGGGACTAGAACCCGGGGTGCCGGCGCCGCAGGTGGAGGATTAGCCAAGTGAGCCGTGGCACCGGCCTAGAGCCATGTTTTAAAAACGCAGAGAACAGGTCCCCAAAGCCCACACCCCCCCCACCCACCCGATGCGTCCGAGGAGACAGGGCTGCTCCAGGGCAGCCAGGTATGTTTTCAATACTGCTGGGGTCAAAATGAACCTTGGAGCCACCACAAATAGAGCCACGTGGGGATGAGATTGAAAAACAAACGTAAATGGGTGGACAGAGCCCAGTCACATCCAGAAGCGGGCTGGGGTATCTGGAACTTTGGAATATTACAAACAAGGCGTTTCCGTTTGGAGGGGAAATGGCTTATGTAGTAAGTGGAGTCAGGGCAGCTGGCCAGGCCGTTTGAGAAATAACACAAATCCAGAGACTTTAGAACCCAAACATTGTAAGGTTATTTTTTAAATTATGTCTGCATCAGGTGGAAACGGGAAACGCACCTGCCCTGCGCATCTGTTAGAGGAAGTGTCTCAGAGCAGCGTGGGAACTCGGTGCAGACGAGCAGCCACTGCGGGCACACTGGTCACAACGCGGCCGTGGACGCTTCTAGAACGAGCAGAGGAGGGAGCTCCGGGGAGACGGTGGCACCCAGCTGAAGCAGCCCCGTGGGGAGCGCCCGTCTCACCCGGGGTCAGGCATCACAAGTGAGAGCGAGGATCGCTGTCCTGTGTGCGGGGCTTGCCACTGTAGGTGCCTCGTGATTCTGTGTCTGCGGCAGAGGGCGGGGGCACCTTCACACTGGCGGGTTCTCGGAGGGCACTTAGGCGACATTTGGTAGACCCCAGAATGCCTCTCCCGTGTGACCGCGTGATTCCACCCTTGCGCGTGTGTTCTGCGGGGATGCTCACGTGGGTAGACGAGGTGATGGTTGTAGCTGTACCCTTGGCACCAAGGCTTGTATCGGAAACGTCCTGCCGCAGCCCTGCGTGGGAAGCCGTGTGGCTGGCAAGGTGGCCACAGCAGGAATGATGGCGCGGGAAGACGCGGAGTGAGGAAGGCAGATGGGAAGCATCGGGGTGACCGACTGCGATTTTATGAACAAACTGATGGCGTCTAGAAGTTCGCTTGAAGGAGAATTCATCACAGTGCTACGGGAACGGGGGAAAGAACCAGGGAGAATCGCCTTGGTGTGTCTGTGCCTGTATGTGTGGGCATGTTTCTTGTGTGTTTGGATGTGACTTTGCGTGTCTTGCCTGCTTGTGTGTGCGTGTGTGTGTCTGCACGTGCTGCATTGCTTTCCAGCGTTTGGCTTTCCGGAAACGCGTGTGCTGCTTTCACAATAGGAAAGTGACTAGGCTGGATCACTTTGAAAACACAGCCGTGACGGCTACAAAGCCTCTGTGTGGCTACTTTGTATCATTTTTAAAAAGACCATCTGAAGAGCGAGATATTCGAGAGAATAGCGCAGCGATAGGAAATCAGGAATAGTTGCACTTCCTTTTCTGTGCCTAACTGTGCGTTCTGAATTTTACAACAGAAATGTTTGTCATCACAAAAGCAGCCTGCAGGGGTTCTTCAAAAGTTCATGGGAAATGTGGACTGAAAATCTGTGCATGGATTTCCACACGTTTTTTTCACCAAAATAAAGTTTTAATTCCCTTTTTCTGCAAACTTTTCCAAGTGACCTCGTGTTGACTT
The DNA here is from genome assembly GCF_033115175.1 of Lepus europaeus. NCBI lineage: Eukaryota > Metazoa > Chordata > Mammalia > Lagomorpha > Leporidae > Lepus > Lepus europaeus. The sequence continues at coordinate 2,374,061 of NC_084843.1, read as the reverse complement.
GCGGAGAGGCGGAGTCCTCAGCCTGAGCCCAGAGACGGCGTCAGCCGCCCTCCACTCACAGGTGAGGTCCCAGCCGCCGGGCCCCCAGGCAGTGCTCAGACAGGAGCGTGATCTCGGTGTAAGTACGACGTCACACGTCAGCTCGTGGCTGTGAGGCCACCGTAGAAAATCAAGAGGGGCTCCCTGGAGGAGGTGCACCTCCTGGACCTGGGCAGGACACAGACGCAGATTCAAGTAGATGCGCATGTGTGACAGGGTCCTGCAGGAGGGCACCAGGGGACGCCAAGGCAATGGTGGTGGTTGGGCCTGGGAAGGGCAAACACCTTAACCATGAGTACCGGACGTGTGTGGGTCAGTTCTATTTTATTTTAAGATTTTTTTTTAAAGAGAAAGTTACACAGAGAGGAGAGGCAGAGAGGTCTTTTTCTTTTTTTTTAATTTGACAGAGTTAGAGAGAGAGAGAGAGAGAGAGAGACAAAAAGGTCTTCCTTCCGTTGGTTCACCCCGCAAGTGGCCGCTATAGCCGGCACGTTGTAGCCGGTGTGCTGTGCCCATCCTAAGCCAGGAGCCAGGTGCTTCCTCCTGGTCTCCCATGCAGGTGCAGGGTCCAAGCACTTGGGCCATCCTCCACTGCACTCCCGGGCCACAGCAGAGAGCTAGACTGGAAGAGGAGCAACCGGGACAGAATCCGGTGCCCCAACCAGGACTAGAACCCGGGGTACCGGCACCACAGGCAGAAGATTAGCCTAGTGAGCCACGGCGCCAGCCCTGTTTTATTTATTTAAAAAGCAGAGTTACAAAGTGAGAGAGAGATGAGAGGTCTTTCCATCGGCTGGTTCACTCCCCAGATGTACACAATGGCTGGAACTAGACCGATCCAAAGCCAGGAGCTTTCTCTGGGTCTCCCACATGAGTGCAGGGGCCCAAGCACTTGGGCCATCCTCTGCTACTTTCCCAGGTGCACTAGCAAGGAGCTGGACTGGAAGTGGAGCAGCCAGGACTCGAATCAGTGCCCATATGGGATGCCGGCGCCACCGGCAGCAGCTCTATCCGCTACGCCACAGCCTCGGCCCTGTGGTCAGTTCTGGAAGTCTCCATGGTGACAGGAGGGCAGCAGCACATGGCCGGTGCCGGCTGTGTGCCACGGGAGATGCCATGACAGGTGCCCAGCCAGCCTGCGGGACCAGCACCCTCGTCCAGCCCCCGCATAGCTGGCTGACGGCCCCGCAGCGTGGTGGCAGGCTCACCTGGACCCCCAGCATCTGGTGAGCTCAGCTCAGGCCTGTGGGGTCTGTGCCTCACCCCTGGGCCAGGCCAGGCCGGGCCGAGCAGCCTCCGACGCCTTGGGCTCCTCCCGAGTCCTGTGTTTTACATAATTAGGTGAAGTCAGTTAATGTCTCTGTGTCTTGTTAGAGAAGCTGCTAATCCTTAGAGCTAACAGAACCAACTAATCAGTGTAGGACACTCGCAAAGGATAGGAAATCGCGCTGCGGAGCGTAATTGCTGGTCCTGCAGGTACCGACTGCTCGGCCTCAGGCCCGGGCCTGGATTTGCCAAGCCTCTGGGGGTGCATGACAAGCAGCCCGAGGACCCAGTACTGGCTCAGGGACACGGAAGAAGGGAGCTGGCTGGCCGCTGGCCACTTCTGCTACCTGTCAAGACCTGGAGGTGGGGTGGCCTGCATCCCAGATGGCCCGAGCACGTGGGCACCCACAGATGGTCAGCGCCACAGGCAGCATGCAGCAGCCCCAGATCTCACTGCGGGCCATCTCGGCAAACCTCTGTCCTCATCTTTGTCTTCTCGGCCGTGGAGCCTGGAGCCCACCCAGAGTCGGCAGGCACCGGGCAGGTGGCAGTGTCTGCTGTGTCCTGAAGGAGGAGCCCACCTCTCTCTCTGCCCCCAGAGCTGCGCAGGGAAGGTGCCCCAGCCCGAGCCCCAGCCGGCGCCTACCCCAGCTGCAAGGCGCCACCGCCTGTGGCCGTGGCCTCTCCTGGAGCCTTCCTGGACACGGGACAACCCGTGAGCACCCCGTGTCACTCTCTGAGGATGTGTGGGGCCATCAGCGAATCACTAACCTCGCTTTAAACTGCGGTGACGATACTTACACTGACGATCACAATGCTGGTGGTCTGGAGGACCCCCTGGGAGGCAAGCCTTGCTGAGGGAGAAGCAGCGGCAGTTGGGAGTCACCGCAGCAGGACTATGCGACACACACGCATCAGCCGCCATCTGCAGGGGTCCAGGCCTGGGGACCAAGGGAGGCCTGAGTGCTCACACCCAACCTGTGCGGTTCAGAAAGCCCAACTGCTCAGGCGTTTTGAAAAGAAGTGTCCTTGGGGCCCGCTCTGTTACACAGCAGGTTAACACCCTGGCCTGAAGCTCCGGCATCCCATATGGCCACCAGTTCAAGACCTGGCTGTCCCACTTCCGATCCAGCTCTCTGCTGTGGCCCGGGAAGGCAGTGAGGGTGGCCCAAGTCCTTGGGCCCCTGCACCCACGTGGGAGACCCAGAGGAAGCTCCTGGCTCCTGGCTTCAGATCAGCGCAGCTCCAACTGTTGCAGCCAATTGGGGAGTGAGCCATTGGATAGAAGACCTCTCTCTCTTTCTGCTTCTCCTCTCTGTGTAACTCTAACTTTCAAATGAATGAATAAATCTTAAAAAAAAAAAAAAAGGGAAAAGGAAATAAGTGTCCTTAATTGACAAGGAAGCATGCTGGGATCGCCGCCCCCTGGGAGGGGTCCATGGTGCAGGCCGTGCACGGGCTCCTTGGGCTGCATCCCCGGCGGGCTCTGCATCCGTGCTGGAAGCTGCTTTCTCACCGGCAGCCTCGCCGAGGGCTCAGTGAACAGGGGACGTGACCACAAAGCCAGCCTTTTCTCTCTGTCAAGTACCTCCTGGCATCTCGGCCTCTGTCACGCTCACAGCACGCCGTGTGTCCCCCTAGTCGCCCGGTTTGTGCACCAGGAAGGAGCACTCAAGCCCAGGCTCCACCTGCACGTCTGGGCTGACTGCTCAGCCCAGCCGCTCCACTGGCGAGTCTGGCCTCACCTGCAAACAGGGTGTGCACTTAGGACTGACTCTGTTAGGCGTTCCAGAAAGTTAGAGTCTGTGCAGTGGTGGAAGGGAAGTTCGGCTGCAAGGACAATGGCTCAGCCGCTCATTTGGTGTCATCCTGTAGCCGGAGATGCCTGTGCCCTCTGAGTCGTGCTTCCCCCGGGAAAGCCTGGGGCGTGGCTCGGAAGCCGGGCTGAGGGCTGCCGTTCGCAGCCCAGCTCTCGTGTGAGCAGACGGGTCCGTGCACACAGCCATCTGCAGAGAAACGAGTGGGCGCACAGAGGCGCGGTCACACGGTGAACTACTACACAGCGGTGCAAATGAACGGACGGCGCCCCAGGCTGCAGCCTGCGTGAGCCCAAGAAAGATGGCAGTGAGTAAACCAGTCAGCCGCAGATGGCAACGGCCCAGGACTAGGGCAGGAATCTCTCAAGCCCTAAGGGGCACACATCCCCTGGAGTCAGTGTGCACATGTACTGTGCCAGGCCCCTTAAGAAGACAAGGAGATAATAAGCTGCAAGCCGATCCCTCTGGGCAGGGGCAGGGTGGACCGTCAGGTGTGCTGGGGCAGGTGCAGCAGGCTGGACCGTCAGATGTGGTGGGGCAGGGGCAGGCTGGACCGTCAGGTGTGGTGGGGCAGGCGCAGCAGGCTGGACCGGTCAGATGTGCTGGGGCAGGCGCAGCAGGCTGGACCGGTCAGATGTGCTGGGGCAGGCGCAGCAGGCTGGACCGGTCAGATGTGCTGGGGCAGGCGCAGCAGGCTGGACCATCAGGTGTGGTGGGGCAGGCGCAGCAGGCTGGACCGGTCAGATGTGGTGGGGCAGGCGCAGCAGGCTGGACCATCAGGTGTGCTGGGGCAGGCGCAGCAGGCTGGACCGGTCAGATGTGGTGGGGCAGGCGCAGCAGGCTGGACCGTCAGATGTGGTGGGGCAGGCGCAGCAGGCTGGACCGTCAGGTGTGCTGGGGCAGGGGCAGCAGGCTGGACCGTCAGATGTGCTGGGGCAGGGGCAGGGTGGACCGTCAGGTGTGGTGGGGCAGGCGCAGCAGGCTGGACCGGTCAGATGTGGTGGGGCAGGCGCAGCAGGCTGGTGTGCCAGGTGGGGGCAGGTAGGGGCTCCCTGGGGCCCTGTGATGTTTCTCCACATACGTGTTAGGCTTATTTGCTTATATCAAATGCCCCCTGATTCTTTAACTGTTGAAGCATTGGGCGGCACCACACGTCTGGGTCTGGCCCACGTCCCTGCATGGTGAGTGATTCCAGGCGAGGTTCCCATCGACTCCCACCAGCCGGTTTTGTGGGAGAGAGAGTTTTCCTCCGTGCTCAGCTGCTGGGGAGTACATGGCAAACACCCACACACTGGTGAGGGACGCGGGCTCTGCCAGTGTCCCCAGAACACTGGTGAGGGACGCGGGCTCTGTCAGTGTCCCCAGACAGAAGCCTGGGCTGCCTGTGCCGGGAGCAGCCTTGGTGCCTCCTTGTAGGGAGCTGTACGAGCAGCGCCTCAGCTGCCCCCAGGCGGGACCTTCAGCTCTCGGGGCCACTGTGGGCTTCCCCAGAACAACACTGCCCGTGATGGAGAGCCAGGCCAGCAGGTGGTGAGGGGGCCCTCTCTGCCTCCCACGGTGATGGCGGACTTGGCTCTGGGAGTAGTGTGACCCAGAGCAGCGAGAGCTCACACAAGATGTGGGTGCAGGTGTCACTGCTGATGCTTCCGGCTCAGTGCCTCGGCCCAGTGCCAGAAGCCGAGGTCAGGAGAGGGCTGGAACCCAGGACCCAAATCACCAGCAGGCCAGAGGGGGCTTTCAGAGGAGGCCCCTGGCACGGTGAAGTGGCTGAAGTTGGACAGACAGGGTCAATCCTGAGCCCAATCTTTGGAGGTCTTAATGTTGAAAGTCCCACTTGCAAGCAATGGTTATTGAGACCAGTGCTTGCTAAATGTTCTCTTGGAAGAGAATGAAGGGGCGGCACTATGGTGTAGCAGGTTAAGCCTGCACCTGCGGCACCGGCATCCCATATGGGCGCCAGTTCATGACCCAGCTGCTCCTCTTCCGATCCAGCTCTCTGCTATGGCCTGGGAAAGCAGTAGAAGATGGCCCAAGTGCTTGGGCCCCTGCACCCGTGTGGGAGACCTGGTTTGAATCTCTGCTCCTCGACGTTCCAGCTTCCTGCTAGTGTGCACCCTGGGAGGCAGTACGTGGTGGCACAAGGACTTGGATTCCCGCCAGCCACACGGGGGACCCTGAGTGAGCTCCAGGCTCCTGGCTTTGGCCTGGTCCAGCCCTGAGCCCTGACTATCGTAAGTATTTGGGGAATAAACCAGTAGATGGGAGATTTGTGTGTGTGTGTTTGTGCGTGTGTGTATGTGTGTGTCTGCTTTTCAAATAATTTTTTTATTTGAGTGAAGTAAGCCTGTCCCTTCAAGAACAACTGACAGTCTTGTTGCCAACGACAGAAATGTGGTTTGTTTTTAACAAAAATTAGAATTTGTGAGACCTGTCTCTGCCGCTGTCAGCATAACAGCTTCCAAATACTGAGACTTTTCTGCCAAGATCAGCGGTGATATTAACAGACGTGGCTTTGTAAAAAATGTATGTCATGTAACAGAGCATGTTGGATTTGGAAGATCTACATAGGAGTAATTTTTTATTTTTAAAAATTACCTCTTTTCATTCTGATTGAAAGAGAGATGCAGAACTTTCTCACATGCTGGTTCATCTCCCAAATACCCACTACAGTGAGGACTGGGCCAGGAGCTCCATCCGGGTCTCCCCCAGTGAGGACTGGGCCAGGAGCTCCATCCGGGTCTACCCGAGTGAGGACTGGGCCAGGAGCTCCATCCGGGTCTCCCCCAGTGAGGACTGGGCCAGGAGCTCCATCCGGGTCTCCCGAGTGAGGACTGGGCCAGGAGCACCATCCGGGTCTCCCGAGTGAGGACTGGGCCAGGAGCTCCATCCGGGTCTCCCGAGTGAGGACTGGGTCAGGAGCTCCATCCGGGTCTCCCGAGTGAGGACTGGGCCAGGAGCTCCATCCGGGTCTCCCGAGTGAGGACTGGGCCAGGAGCTCCATCCGGGTCTCCCACGTGGGTGGCAGGAACCCGGCTACTGGAGCTGTCACCGTTGGAACCGGGATCTGTATTTGTGAAAAACTCAAGCCAGGAGTCGGAGCCAGAAACTGAGCCCAGGTATTCTGAGAGGGATCCAGGAGTCTCACCTGAGTCCCCCACCCCACCCCAGGAGTTACAGCTTTTTCATTCAATATGTTATTGGTTAATAGATGTTAGTTTTAAACAAGCTAATTCATATTGATTGGTTTCATTTCTGAGGGTGCCGCCTGCAGGTGTAACTCGTGCACCCATTATTGGGAGCCTGGGTGTTGTTTGAGAGTCAAGGTACAGAGATGTTTACGGAGTTCAGGAGTCACCTCCAAAGAAAACTGTGCCACAAGGGTGCTTGCAAACGTTCGTGGAAAATCGAATTAAAAGATAAGTTTATTTTGGCACCAAAAAAGGTTTGAGATGCGTGTGTGGCTTTTTCATAAAACACATTTTCCATGAACCTTTGGGAGACCCAGTGCGTGCGTGGGTTTGGAATGCTTTGCTCCGTAGGTTTACCTTTGATTCTGTTTCCCAGGTGCTGTGGGGCGCGCCCTCGGGTGTGGCGAGCCCTAGCGCTGGCTTTACCACCACCAACAGCACCAGCAGCCCCCGGGGTTGCCCAGGCTGTTCGGAAGCTGTGTTATCTTTGGTAAGTGAGAGCTGGGTCATTTCCGAGCCAGCCTTTACCCTTGTATACAAAGATAAAAATACCACCACCAAAAAAATTAGGAAAAGTCTTTTTGTCAGAAGAGCCGGCCCACGGCCCGCCAGCGCCTTCCGAGCCTCGCTCCTGCCGCACGGCTGCTCGCCGGGAGTCTTTTTCATCGCCCATTTCAGAAGTGGTTTTCAGCCAGGACCCCTGAAAATGTATCCTTGTTAGGAAACAAACCGGAGGCGAGGGATGGTAATTCAGTTCGAGGAAGTTCATTCCGGAGACCTCCGACCTGCGGCAGTCACGTGCCTATTGATTTTCAATACCGGGAGGTGGCGTGCCACCCTGGGCGTGGGGTTCACTGGATTCCAACCAGTTTCTCCCTTATCAGTTGAGTCCCTGAGTACTTGAGCATTAAGACAACAAATGTCCGCGGCTCACGGCGTGTCACATGGCAGCCGCGCGGACGTGCCAATTTTCTAATGAAGTCGGGTTGTTGGCAAACACAGCAGCCCCGGGTGTGGAAGGAGGCCTCCTTTTGTGTGTTTGCAGCACTGGAGTGCCTCGGGAGCCGCCGCGACATCACCGTCCGGGTCAGGCGCTCTCCCCGCTGCAGATACCAGCAGAAGTGGGGCTGGCTGTCGCAGGCGGCGACGGGAGCATCTCCCAGCTGTGTTCCGTGGAGGAAATATTCTAAATAAACGCTGCGGCTCCAAAGCCGGCGTCTGTGCAGCAAGAGGTGGCCCCAGGGTCGCTGCCCACTGCTTACTCGGCCGTCAGCGCCTTGTGCGTGGGGACCGGCGTGGGCTCGGAGCCAGTGGAGGGACGCTCCGGGCCCGCGGCTTACCTGACCACAGCCACCTCCACTCGCCGCCCGGTTCCCCCACTCCCAACCAATAATAAATTACAGTTGCCATCTTGTATTGATTATTGAAAATGTTACGTCCGTGGGAAGAAAATGCCATTGCTTTAAATATCAACATTACAAGAGATTTAAAAGTTATTTTTTCTTAAACAGGAACATGTGATAAAAATAAGCGACTAAGAGGAGTGGAGGGTGTGCAATGGACAGAATTATCAAATAACAAAAAATTAAAACATCAGTCCTGGGCTTGGTCTGGCCAGACAAGCGTTTCTCAGCTCAGGTAAGGAGTTTAAAGTTAGACACACGTCTCACACGGGACTTTTTTTTTACAGGAATGGCGAAATTTATAATGAAATTCAACAAGGAAACTGGAAAAACAGCCAAATTGGTGCAGCAAAGTGGTTAATAGGATCATTAGCCTGCCCGCTGCATTTCTGTGGACATTGTGTGCCTGTACCGTGGTGCGCGGCGGCAGATTGCGGGAACAGGCTGACACTTAGGAGCCAGCTCAGCAGTGCCCGTGCAAACTGCCATCTTCCTGTGGATTTACAGCTGCCACTTCTGCTACTTCAATTAGTTCTATAGCACACAGATGTTGCTTAAATGTTGCTGCTAATGATACTGCAATAAGCGTAAGATTCATGCCATATTTTGAGGCGCGTAAATTTCTCAAGTGGCACAATTAAAGTGGAAATATTAGGTGGTGAGAACTTGGCAGTGTGTCCAACTTGGAAGGCGCACCCGCTATGCAATAATGGGTCAAAAATTCATTCAAGTTTTACTGCTGTTCCGAGTTTTAAAAGACTTTTCACAGTTGAATGCAAAGTAGTAAAAACCAGGGTATTAGGAAATGAGAATGCAGCTCTGTTATTCAGACATGACTTTTAATTTCAAATTGGAATCACATGCTCGCCTTTCTGCGTTGACCGAGGGGAAGAGGAGCGGCCCAAGGAGATTGGTGTCTCTGAGGCCACAGAGTTCCGTGTTCACACGCAGGCCCTGCTGGTCGTGCGTGGCCTGGGGAAGCGTGGTTCCCATCCCACCGCCGTCCACCGCCAGCTGGGTCCTTAAGCAGCTCTCTCGCCTCTCAGCCTAGGACAAGGTCCCCGACGCCTGGCTGGGAAAGTGTGCTGGCACACGCAGGCACACGCACGCACACCCGTGTGCGCGTACACACGTGTGCACGTGCCTGGGCTGGCTCCGTCTCTGCCTTCTGCGCAGGCAGAGGAGCAGAGGACAGTGGGACTTCCAGGGCCTCGCCCTCCGAGCTTCTCTCCCTCATCTGTCATCCCAGGCACAGTCCCCCGCCTGTCGCCAAAATTTCTTTCCCATGAAAAATCTCTTCTTCAGAGCAGATCTTTTTCCTGACTGATTGTCAAATACGCTTTTGATTTTCTCAATGCTGACTTAAAAGGCAGGCGGTTCGGGGCGGCCCGACACCCAGTAGGCCTCGCCGCGCCTCCAACCTTTGTGGGGGTGGAGCTGCAGCCCCGCCCCCACCGTTCTAACGTATTGATTGGAAGTGTCAAGTCGGTGACTGCGTTGCTCTTAATCAGAATCATATACTTCTGCCACCCCAATTAGAATTCGAGACCATGCGCCACAGCGCTCCAGATGCAGCCGTGCTGGGAGCCGGGTGCAGGCAGCCCACCCAGGCCCCTGGCTGGTCCCAGGAGAGCCCTGCCCGCGTGGCGGAGGCCGTCAGAAGTGGGCACTGCAGCTGGAGGTGTCTGGAAGAAATGTGGCAACGACTCGCGTTCCCCTAAATGATGCAAACCGCACAGCGGAGCCTTCCCTGGGTGCTGGGTGATTTCGCATTCCGTGGGCTCCCGGCACCTTTCCCCCTCCCCCTCCTGCGTCGGCCCACCCCCCCCTTCCTCCTCCCCTCCCCGGCCCCCGCTCCCTCGCTCGGTACCTATACCACTCGGGTTATTTACTGCGAGTCTTACAGATGTCAGTATTGTCTTGTTCGCAGCGGCACGGACAATGAGTTCCCGCTGACCTCCAGACAATGGACCTCGCCGGGGCGCGATATGTATTTCATACGGGCAGGGGAAAGCCTGCAAGTAATTGAGAGCGAGAGAAATGTCACTGTAGCCTTTCTGTTGACACTGCACTCTGCGTGAGGGGTGCAGCCAGGGCCCCGCGGCCGGAGCAGCCCAGGCCACGCTGCCTTCCCTGGGTCACGTTCTCAGGAGACGGCGCTGGAGACGCGTCTGCTCAGCTGCCCGGCTGGTGACGGGGCCCAGGCCCGGGCCGGAGGGAAGCCCGCGTGCGGCGCGCGTGGGTCCCCGAGCCCGGCTGCTGCTCGGGTCCGTTTCCCGGCTGCCTTTATTGTCTTCCATCATGCTTAATGTACTGTTTGTGTATGTTGTCCTTGCACTATATTTTGATGTGCTCTCATATATTTTATTCATCTCTGGCTTTCTACGAAGGCGAGCTCACAGCGACACTGAGAATAATTATTTGCTACCATCAATCAAGTGTGTCTACGTGGCTGGCTCCTCGCGGGATGGCCTCGGTTGTAAGCACGTCGGGGGCATCCGTTCTTTGTCCCGGGGTCTGCCGGCAGGGCCGCCTGGCGCTGGCCAGCCGCGTTCCCACAGGGAACCCGGGAGCCCCCCGCGGGGGGTGGCTCAGTGCTCCTTAGCCCGTCTTGGGGATGGAAAGTGAGCAACTCATTGTGGTAGAAATGAGCAGGAGGGCCCCAGGACGCTGGCCGCGACCACCTTGCCGCTGGCTTCCTCCTGCTTCGGCTGCTCTTGCCTCGTCGGCACGGCCCGGGAGCCCTCACGCCCTTGCGTGGTGCGGTGTCCTGGCCTTTGTGCCTGTGTTATTTGCAGCGGATGCCTGCAAACCAGACGTGGGCTCCTCACAGCGGCACGGGTGTGTGCATCTGTCTGTCTGCTCCCGTGAGCACAGCGGTGCTGTTTCCAGGCTCGGGTGAAGGGTACGTGGAGGTTAAGCAGGGGCGGAATGACAAAGACGTCCCCGTCCCCTGGTGGCAGGTATTTATTAGATGGGAAAGCAGCAGATACATGTAGATCAAGATGCAAATTTAAAAGCCGCCAGCCCCGTGCTAAATACACGCCGGACAGCTCCACCCGCCAGACGCTGTCTGATGAGCTCACACAAGTGCTCTTACGACAGAGTCACGCAAAAATCAGAAGCGAATTCCACGCTTCAGGACAAATTCATCTCGAATTAGATTCCAGCACGAAACGAAAGTAGACTTCAAAATTCCTGCTGACTTCTGGACTTGTGTCCCCAAAGAGCTCAAGGGTGTCTTTCACGACTAAGCTATGAGGATGGACTAAACGTTGCCCCGTAAGAAAAGATGGCTCCTTTTCTCTCTTAATAGTTCAACTTAAGACCTCTGTTGTTGAGCAGGCTTTTAAAAATGCAGCTCAATCTCATTATATTGATGTCAGTACCCACCGTACCCCCGAGTCCCCAAATAAAAGTCACACCTGAGCCCCCAAGCCACCCTACGTGGAGCACAGGTCCTGGACCTCCCACGAAGCCTGCAGGGACAGAGCCTTGTCATCCACCTCGTGGTCATGACTTCTGCCTCGTGTCGGCGTGAGACCTTCGCTCCACTTGGGGATGTGTGTTCGCACCATGTCCATTTCACAGCCAGAAAACTGAGGCTGGCGTCCGGAACTCATCAAGACCCTTGGATTCTGGTAATGAGGGGCTTGAATCCGATGTTCTGGCTACAAGTCTCTCGGGCTGTCTGCTGTCCCCAGAGAATTAAACCGGACACTTTCAGAGGGCCCCTCCATCGGCAGAATCCAACAATTGCTGTCTTATGCGCTGATGAATTAATTGATCCTCCAGCCTGGCGCTGTTGTGGGCTTTGGGGACGGGACTGGGACCAGTGAAGCACCTGTCCCAGTGGGTTTACCTCCCAGGGGAGAAGACTGTGGGGGAAAAAAGGAGAAAGTCGGCAATGTAACTTCACATCACAGTAACGTGAACACAGGGTTCAGGCAGCCAGGTCGGGCCAGACCTAGGAGGTTCCTGCAATCTGCCACTCGCAAGTCTGAGGCTGGGACCCAGGTTCTGCAGCTGGAGCGCTTGGTGCAGTTTACGAAATCCGCCTCTGATGCCCGGGACGTGGGGCCCCTGCCTGCCATCCCAGTTCTTCACGTGCCCATGTGGACTTGGCCACCGTGATTCAAACCGGGGGCCCGGCCTTGAGCTCTATACCGCGCTCACCACTGGAGACGAGCGAGGAACTTGCCTGCGCTGGCCCTGCAGAAAGACACAGCACCGGTGCACAGGAAGTTGCCGAAGTCGCAGCCCTGATTAATTTTGCTCTGCTATTTATATTAGAGCACGGTTGCCTTGGCAACCATGGAGTAGGTTGCTGTGGCGTCTGCCTTCAGCAGCCTCGGCTTTAGGAAGCCACACCACGGGGAATGGGAATGGCAGGCAGGTTTGGTCCAGAGATGGGCAAGACCCGGTGCAGCTTCTCCAGCTCACCTGTCACCATGCCCCTCCCCCTGACCCTGCTAAGGGCTGGTCCTGCTTGCTTCTCGGCCCCACCATCCCTGTCCCCGTCCGTGCTGCTGTCCCAGTCCTGCCCTTGACGAGGGCTTCACCTCCTGGTCACTGACCTGAGCCTGTGCCCCTGCTGGACCCCGGGTTCCTGGGAAGGAGGCTTCTCCGTCATTGCCCAGCGAGCACCTGGCTCACATGCAGGCCCCCGGCGTGTGTCCGCAGAGGACCCCCTGCCAAACGTCGGTTTCTTCGTTTTAACATGCCGTCCTGTAAACAGTGTTGGATATGCCTCAGTCCCAATAGATCTCTAGATTTGATTTTGGAAGAATTAACTGTTTTCCCAGTGTCTTCCATTACAGCTGGAAACCAGTGACACCTGAAAATCTCCCTTTCGGGCAGAGGTCAAGGTAGAGGTCACGTGCCGCCGTAGTTGGAGGTGTGGGCACCTCGGACCCCTGGCAATGCCTCATTTCTTAGGCGCTGAGTCCCCTCCCCCCACTCACCTGGTTCCTTCTCTGCCCCTTGCAGACCAGAGCTGTTTTCCTGATGAAAAAGGCCCATTTCCATGCTAATGACACCAAGATATTTCTTCTCTCCCTCCTTCCTCTCTGTATCACATGTACATTTGACAGTTACATTTTAAAAAAGATTTGAAATATTGTTCAATAACCCTGATGACAAAAGCTGACAGAGATATCATGAGAAAAATATACATCATCGATATCGCTCACAAAAATAGATGCAAATATATTGGAAATTCTAGGAAAAATATCAGATCAAAATGAAATAGTCGACTTAACAATAATGTAAGATTAGTTCATTATTTAGAAATCAACCAACATAATTTGCCATGTTACTAGTGTAAGGAGAAAAAAGGTGAGATCTCAGTTTGGTAAAATTCAACGGTCACTTAATGCAATTTCCAGCAAAGAAAAGATCTTCCTTAATCTGATTAAAAAAAAAAAAAAGCATCCAGAGAAAGCCCAGAGCTGGTGCCGGCCCAGATGGTGAAACGCTGAGTGGGGACGTGGCCATGGGCTTGCCCCACTGCTGTTGAACCTGATACCAGGGGAGCAAGCAAGTCAGAACCCACCTGGGGCAGGCATTGTGGCAAAATCAGTTACGCTGCCACCTACAATGCTGGCATCCTGTACGAGCATCAGTTGGGTCCCAGCTGCTCCACTTATGACCCAGCTCTCTGCCAATGTGCCTGGGAAAACAGAAGATAGTCCGAATGTTTGGGCCCCTGTACCCATGTAGAAGACCCTGATGAAACTCCAGGCACCAGTGCAGCTTCTGCAGCTACTTGGGGCATGAGCTGATGCAGGGAATCTCTCCCTCCCTCCCTGTAACTCTGCATGAAACAAACAAATCTTTAAAAAAGATTCATAAAGCTGGGAAAGAAAAAGGTAACATGATTTTTTTGCAAATGACTTGATTACTTTCACCTAAGATCTTAATCAGCAAAGAAAATATAGAGCTAATCATGTAATTTCAGCAAAAGTCAGAGGATACAGGGCCAATCTGCCCAAGTCAAGGGTATTTCTATATGCTTTCCAGAAACAAGTAGGTAATTGAAATTAGACTTTCTAATAACACCAAACAGCAGTGTACACAGGAAGAGAAGCAGTGAATTATGTGTAAGGCCTCCCTGCAAAGAACTACAAAACATTTGTTAGGGAAAACCAAAGAAAATCTAAATAAATGAAGAGCTATACCATGTTCATGGATAAGAAAATCAATATTTTTGAGGTGTCACTTGTCTAAAAACTGATCTAAAATTTTAAAAGTTACAATAAAAATGTTAGCCGGCTTTTAAGGAAATTGCTGAGGTTGAACTTTTGTTGTATATGGAAATACAAAGAACCTAGAAGGGCCAAACAGCCTTAGAAAAGAACAAAACCGGAAGATTTTAGCAGTTGTGTTCACAGCAACCAAAAGCTGTAGACAACCTGAATAACACCCAATGTAAGAACAGTGTATTCATACCGTGTGTGTGTACCACAGCACCAGTGTGTGGGATATTTATCCCATGAAGTACTACTCAATAACAAGAAGTCATTAACTCTGCACGGAGGCGATGACGTGGACAAAGCTCATAGACGTTATAAACATAAGCCAAACATGAGAATCCCGACTCTCGTCGTTCCCTTCTTCTCACCTTGGTGGTGGTGAGCACCATGTCAGGAGGGTGTCCTCAGGGTGGGTGAAGTGGGTGAAACAAGGAAGAAGCATGAGGGAGCTTTCGGAGATGATGGAAAATCTGGTCATGTAGAAAAGTGAATGCGCCTATTGTCTGTCCAGCACGTACAGTTAAGACTTGTGCATTTCAGCAAAGTAAATTTTACGTCAAAATTTTACGTCCTGGTGGCCAGGAGTAGGCACTGCAGGTGAAGACAGGATGGCAGAGTGCCGATGGTTGCTGAAGCCGATGACAGGTGCGTGGAGCTCATTCAGTTCTCTTTGTATACGTTGAAATTCTCCATAATAACAGATGATTTTAAATTTAGCCTATAAGAAATAATGCAATGTAGAGCATTTGAGTCAGGTCTCAGTTTAATGGAAAACCTGAAACAACAGGTTTCCAGGAAAATACCTAGACTTCTTTCCAGAGTCACTGTTTCATACCTGGTGAGCTAAGTCCCCAGTGTCTGAGGACTTCTCCCCATAGCGGTGTCCCTCGCTTGCTTGGTGAATGACAACTCTGTGCCCACATCCTTTGCGAGGAATATCTACACTGAGACAGTATCTGGAGACGATTTGGTGGACAATGGAGCTGTCACTTGACGTCTCTCTCGAAGGCAGTGGTTGTGCCTGGCCAGCATCTGGTAAGAGCTGGGGCAGACGTTCTGGGTGTCAAGTAAGGTGTGAGCAGATTCTGCGAGAGCCCCCAGCTTCCAGGGTCTTCCAGGCCATTTTAAGGAAATAAGTTGAAGGATAGAAAATGACGCCAAAAAGGTAAAAAAATAATAATCTGCCTAAAAGTGAGCACATCTTTCAGTTACCCACACCCAGAAATAAATGATGGAGCAAGAAAAAGGGGGAGAAAGGACAGCTGCACAAACCCCACCATGGTGATGCTGTTAACTGGGGCTGTTGTAGGGTTGGTTTTATTTTTTTAATTTTTTTATTTAAGAGGCAGAGAAAAAGGTCTTCCATCCACTGGTTCATTCTCCAAATGGCCACAACTATGGAACTGGGCCTATCCGAAGCCAGGAGCCCGGGGCTTCTTCCCAGTCTCCCACGCAGGTGCAGGGGCCCGAGCACTTGGGCCGTCTTCTACTGCTTTCCTAGGCCATTAGCAGAGAGCTGGGTTGGAAGAGGAGCAGGTGGGACACGAACTGACATCCATATGGGATGTTGGTGCCGTGGGCAGAGGCTTAGCTTACTCAACACAGTGCCAGCCACAGTGTAGGTTTCTTGATTTTGAGACTTGTGTCTAAGCCCAAGAAAGCTTCTTTGGCTTCATGGTAATAACATAACCTACCTTTTTTACTTTAATTTTTTTTCCTTTTTTTCACTTTTTTTTACTTTATTTTTAACTCGAAAGGCCTTCCTTTGGATTTTTTATGCTGTTTGGAGATTGAACTTTAATGTCGGCATTGGTAGTAATCATGTCTTACATTCTTATGTTACTGACAGTTTTTGTGTGCAGGTTTTAAAGCTCAGGAAACACTTCTTTTTTTTTTTTTTTTTTTTTTGACAGGCAGAGTGGACAGTGAGAGAGTCAGAGAGAAAGGTCTTCCTTTGCCGTTGGTTCACCCTCCAATGGCCGCCGCGGCCGGCACACCGTGCTGATCCGAAACCAGGAGCCAGGTGCTTCTCCTGGTCTCCCATGGGGTGCAGGGCCCAAGGACTTGGGCCATCCTCCACTGCTTTCCCGGGCCACAGCAGAGAGCTGGCCTGGAAGAGGGGCAACCGGGACAGAATCTGGCACCACGACCAGGACTAGAACCTGGTGTGCCGGTGCCGCAGGCGGAGGATCAGCCTGTTGAGCCACGGCACCGGCCAGCACCACTTCTATATCCGTTCTCCAACTGCTAGTATGAGAATGCTTCAGACAGCTCATGGACAAAAGGAATTGACAGCTAAGTTATTGTGGCGTAACGGATTTTTGAGATGTATGCATAGTTTTCCATAACATGCATTTTTGTGAACTTTTCAAAGGTCCCATGTGTATCACTTACACTAACCGGCAAGAAATTGTGTGCGTTGTATATCCAGTGATGACCCTAGGAGATCACAGGGAGAGAGAGGGAACCATGAAGAACAGCCAGGAAAACAAGCAAGGTCTTGAAAAATGTGAGAGCGGCCTGGAGCCTCTGCCCGCCTCGGCCAGCTGTGCTGGCACAGTGTGGCAGGCCTCCTCGCCGGACCTGGTAGAGAACGCTGCTCTGGCCTCAAGCAGAGGGACCCGAAAGAAGGCCATGACCCACAGGGTGGTCCACGGATGGAATGCCGTGACACACACAGAGCCTGTGCCTTCAGGAAGGATCTGCCACGCTGGGCAGCAGCGTTCCGGCGTGCGCTCGGCCATGTGTTGGGAGCACTCCAGGTGACTCAGCTGGGAGGTCAGCATCTCCCTGTACCTACTCAGCTGCCACCAGGGCCACCAGCCCGGCCAGAGGGCGCGGCTGTGGTTCACCTGCGGCTCTGCTGGGGAGGAAGCTGGGGCCTGCCAGGCGTGCACTGGGGTCGCAGTGTCCACCCTTTCTACAGCACGCGCCGGGCCCCAGGCTGAGGACACAGGCTACACAGGGATCTCTGCGAAGCCCATGGGGATGTGTGAAGAAGAAGCTGTGTGTCGGGTGCCTCGTTTTTGGCACCAAAGTAAGCTGGACTTCCCGTGCCTTTCAACTTTGTGAAGTCCTGCCCGGGGAGACCGTGTTTCCGGGGGGCCTGACAGCCAAGCCCCGGGCAACGGCCGCTGCTGGTTCAGCTTCGGGATTTCCAGCTCTCTGTCTGCAGAAATGTAGGCTGTGGTAATTATTTTTAAGACAGATCAAACTTATTTCAGGAAAGAATTAGCTCCAGAGTAGGCCTCCGTCCCCAGGGAACCCTGGCCTCGGCTCCTCCCAGCAGCCGAGCTGCCTTTTATTATTTTTGCCACGATTCCCGCTGTTTCTCTTTATTAATGCAACACAGAAGTTTCTTCAAGAAAGGCAAGAGGGCCTTAAGCCTGTTTCAACTCTATTGCTGATTTATTCTTTCAAATATGCAGAGTCACCCCAACGTGCTGGCAAACCTGCCACTGCCCGTGTGGGAAATGCTTCCCACTGCAGGAAGGCGTGGCCCACCCCGTGGCCCTTGGGGGGAGGGGCAGCGTGCGCACCTGCAAGACAGGATGCTCTGGGGTTCTCATGAAGAGGGAGGTCTGGGGGTGCCCAAGCCCTGAGCACTGGAAGGTGCCCACACAGAACATCCCCAAGGCCAAGCCATGGAGAGAATTGAGTGACAGGACAAGCAGGCGAGAAGCTACCTGGCGAGGTCCCACCCCGAGGCTGCAGAGGCGATGAGAGAGGGTTTTCCTCCAGACACCCGAGGAAGGGGCCAGCAGGTGGGGAGAGGCAGTGCGGACGGACAGAAGCCTGCACCTAGGGCCTGTCATGGTGGACGGGGAAGGGGGCCGCTCATCACCATGACGTGACCCACAGTTCAGGGGGCAAATAGCGTCCAGACAAGACCTGGCCCTGTGAACTCACACCCCAAACAAGGTCTGTACACCAGAGCCAGGTGTGCACCACAGCCATCTGCAGTGCCAGCATCTCATGTGGATGCTGGTTTGAGTCTCAGCTGCTCCACTTCCTATCCAGCTCCCTGCTGGTATGCCTGGGAGCTCTGGCAGTTGGGCACCTGCACCCACGTGGGAGACCCAGAAGAAGCTCTTGGCTTCGGCCTGGCCCAGCCCTACCCATTGCAGCCATTTGGGGAATGAACCAGTAGATGGAAGATTTCTCTCTCTCTCTCTCTCCTTTTCTCTCTGTAAGTCTGACTTTAAAATAAATAAGTCTTTTTAAAAAAGATCCACACACCTGTGTTCAGAGTAGCGCAATTCACCAGAGCCAAGAGGAGGAATCAACAGGAAACGCCATGGATAGATTCTAGAAAGAAAAACGTGGTCTGTGCAAGGAGCATCAGCCTGGAGGGGGGGATCCCGGTGCAGCCTCACGGGCATCAAGGCAGCAGAAGCCCTCCATCCCCCAGACACCACGTGACTGCACCCTCGGGCCGCTCCAGTCCGGGGAGGCTGGGAGTGGGCAGCCACTTTGCTGGGGACAGAGTTTCTGAGAACAGGAAATAGCGCTGCACATGTCCTCAAGGCCCGAGAACTGGACACTTAAAAATGGGGGAGTTCCGTGTGGACTTCACCACAATGCTTTTTAAACATTTTTTGAAAAGATAACTTTCTTAAACATGTATTTCATTTATTTGAAAGGCCAAGTTACAGAGAGGGAGAGTTAGGTCTTCCATCGGCTGGGTCACTCCCCAGATGGCTGCAGCAGCCCAGGCTGAAGCCAGGAGCTTCATCCAGATCTCCCACGCAGGTGCAGGGGCCCAAGCTCTTGGGCCATCCTCCACTGCCTTCCCAGGCCACAGCAGAGATCTGGATCGCAAGAGGAGCGTTTTTATTGCCGGTTAGTTGACACTCATGGTAACAACATGCCACAATGGCTGCATTCTGTGGTTTGCGGGCGCTGGGCTGGGTCTCGCCCTTTCCCTTCACAAATGAGCTGCCAGAGACATTCCTGCTCAAGTCTGGCCACGTGTGTGTCTCTCCCGGGCATAGACGTGGAAGTGTGGATTTACCCTGTGGGCACTCGGTTTTGCCAAGTGATTGTGCCTCCCAAACGCCCACCACAGCATAGGCCGCCCGGCGCAGTGAGAGCGCTCACAGTTGTGGTTCTCCATGTTAATCCCGCGGCCAGGAGTGAGGTCGCCTGGCATTGTATTTGCATTTCTGTGTGACTGCTGGTGCCGCACGTCGTCCGTGTACTCCCTGGCTGTGCGTCCTTGTTTGGCATCACATTGTCGCGTCGAGTTGCAGGATTCCCGAGTGTATTCCAGAAATGATCCGTGTGCCAGTTATAATGCACATGTAGTTTTTCCGTAACGTTGGTTTTTATGAACTTTTTTTGTAAAAATTCTCGTCTGTATGGATTTCAAAAACGTGTTGCCCCAGATCACATCTGTGGCTTCGCGCCTTTCCCGTGGGCTTCCTGGCGGGCCGCCTGTGTGTTGGGGATTTTCTGCCCCTCTGTGGCGTGCCTCTTGGTTTCCCCTGCAATGAGTGTTCTTTGAAGCTGCCAGACTCAGCCCACGGTTTGAGTGGCTGCGGAACGTTGGCAAGGAAGTTCGAAGCTGAGCTGTCTGGAGCAACCTCGAGGTGCCGACGGCTAGCCTGGCCCACGGCCTCCACCGTGGCGGCCTCCACCGCAGTGCTGCCACGATCAGGGAGCACCAGTGCTGTCTTTCGTGTCTTTTGACTTTTGGTGCTGGTGTAATTTTGGAATTCGAAAGATTTGCAAACAGGGCACAGAGAGTTCCCAAGTGCCTTCACCCAGCTTGATCCCCTAATCCCAGCATCTTAGGCAACCATTTTACAGTTGTCAAAACTAAGGAGGTAACAACAGGTGCGACAGTGGTAGCCAAGCTTTGGCCTCTCTCCGGATTCTGCCGGTTTGTGCCCTAATGTTGGGTTTTCTGCTCTGCTTCCAGCCCCAGGCACCTCCTGCAGCCACGACAGCTTCTCAGCTTTTCCTCCTCTCCGTGACCTTGACTCAATTTTTTGTTGACAGGCAGAGTGGACAGTGAGAGAGAGAGACAGAGAGAAAGGTCTTCCTTCTGTTGGTTCACCCCCCAAATGGCCGCCACGGCTGGCATGCTGCACCGATCCGAAGCCAGGAGCCAGGTGCTTCCTCCTGGTCCATGCGGGTGCAGGGCTCTAGGTCTTGGGCCATCCTCCACTGCCTTCCCGGGCCACAGCAGAGAGCTGGCCTGGAAGAGGGGCAACCGGGACAAGAACTCGGCGCCCATATGGGAGCCGGCCCTGCAGGCAGAGGACTAATCAAGTGAGCCATGGCGCCGGCCCCCCTTGACTCAATTTTTAATGTGTCCTCGCAGCTCATAACCTTAAAGAACATCAATGAGTCCTAATATTTATTTTTTTAGGTTACTTGGGATTTTCTCCTAACGTGACCATGTCACGTATGAGGTACTAAAGAACCTCTTTCTTTCCTTTTGATTTTCGTAGACGTGTCTATTGATTTGAAAGACAGAATTGCAGAGAGAAGGAGAGACAGAGAGCACTGGTTTACTCCTCAAATGGCCACAGTGGCCGGTGCCTGGCCAGGAGGAAGCCAGGAGCCAGGAGCTCCATCCAGGTCCCCATGTGGATGACAGGGGCCCCAGCACTTGGGCCGTCTTCCGCTGCTTTCCCAGGCGCATTAGCAGGGAGCCGGGTGGGAGGAGAGCAGTGGTATTTGGGGTGTGGTGTTACAAGCAGGGGCTGAACCCACTGCACCCCAGCATCAGCCCCACTTCTGCTTCTCAGTCTCGTCCTTTTCCATCGCCTGTGCCCAGTGAGAACAGTGCTACAGAGAGGGAAGAGCGGGTGCTCTGGGCGCGTCCCCTTGGGGAACGGGGAACTCTGCTCACGTGTGTCACGGTTGCTCTTCCGGTGTTAAAACAGTCGAGTTCCCGGCCGGGACCCTCGTGGGCGTGGCGTGGGCGTGTTACTGGCTCTGACTCGCTGATGGATTTTCCTGTCTGCAGAAAGATACCGGCCCGTCATTGTCTCGTCCTCCCCGGTTCTCAGCTCAGACTGGCTTCCTCAGACGAGCCGAGCACCGTGGCCTCTTCCCATCTGCCCGGTAAAGCTGCTTAAATTTGCCCCTCAACCATTCGGTGGAACTGACCGGGGAAGCCAGCCGAGCCTCGTCTTGTCTGTGGGAAAGGTTTTAATTTTGGGTGACATTTTTAAAACTGGTAGAGGTAGAAAAGCTGTTTCCGTTTTCTGTTCATGTCAGCGGTAAAGTTTTGTGCTTCCAGGATCTCACCCACATCCTGTGAGTTGCTGAGTTTGGGGTAAAGTGGGGCTCATGTTGTGATCCCCTAGTGTCACCAGAACTCATACTGTCCCCTGCTTCTCATTCCTAGTGTTCAGTTGGCCCTACTGTTAGTGCTAATCAGTATTATTAGTTCTAAGTAATGCTGTTATTAGCATTTTGTGTTTCCTTTTAATCTGTTAATTTCTGTCGGGATCAGTCGTGGTGGATGTGTAATTTTCAATTACTGTGCGACAAAGGATTCCAAAATTCAGTGGCTCCCAACAACAGTCATTTATTTCTTCTCTATTCCGTGGGTTGCCTGGGCGTCTCTCTGGCTGGTTCTCCCTGCATGACTGTGTCGAGCCTGAGAGTCCCTGGGGCCAGGGCCGAGTTGGCTCACTCGTGAGTCCAGCCCTTGTCATGGCTGCTGACCAGGGCACCCACGTCCCCCATCACGTGGCTTCTCCTCCCACTGTGGATTAGACGCAGTCTCTCATGGGGGCCTCAGGGTAACCACGTCCCCTGTCATGTGGCTTCTCATCCCACTGTGGATTAGACGTAGTCTCTCTCATGGGGGTCTCAGGGCACCCACGTCCTCCCATTCCGTGGCTTCTCATCCTGCTGTGGTTTAGACACAGTCTCTCTCATGGGGGCCTCAGGTCAGCGTCCAGGAGTGCCAGGCAGGAGTCCCGGGGCCAGCCAAGACCTTGGCTCCGGATACCCCCAGCGTCACTTCTGCCACACGTTGTCGGCCAGGACAGAGTCCAGCCCACATTGGGCGCAGCTGGGAAGCAGGGGAGACGTGTTTCCCTCATTGTGGCCTTCTGCAGAGGGAGACCCTGCTTCCGGCAGCAATGTCCATGTTCCACAACCTGGCCGTGAGCTGTTGATCTCCCCGCGTGTACCGCATTGCTCCCGTCCTAGAGAAAAGTCACACTCCAGCTAACAGCAGGCTCAGTGTCCAGGCGCCACGGCCAGCATCTGGTCCTCCTGGCCATGGCTCCTCCTTGTCCAGGCCGTCTGGGAACTCACAGGCTGGGCTACCTCACAGCCAGGCCCATCCAAGAACGGGGAGCCAAGGCACCTGGACGTTGCTGCTGCTTACCGACTCCAGGCCCCTGGATCAGAGGGGTCTCCGAGCCCATCGCTCTCCATTGTCTGGTTCTGCTCTCGGGGTCCTTCCTCGTCCATCAGAAGGGGCCCCTGTTCACGGATGAGTGACTCTGTTTCCAGCCACAGCAAGCTGCAGAACGTCTGCCAGTCTTGGTGGGATCGGCCCCTTTCCGTCTGAGCTGGTGCTGCTCTTATTAATGTATTTCTCTTAAAAATGCCAGGGGTCTCCTGTGAATCCCACGGGGGTCTCCTCTTTCCCAAAGTCACAACCCTAATCCTCTCCAAGGCGCCTCTGCGGCCCTCCGGGAGGCCTGTTTCTGTAGCTTCTTCACGTCGGGGCTTCAGGGCCGTGGCCCGGGTGGAGGTGAGGTCCCAGGCCGGCACAGCTTCACCCTGCCACGTGTGTCCTTGGTCAGGCTGCATCACGGTGCAGCCAGCCTCCGGACACAGGAGGGGTGCCCGTGGCAGGCACGTCACGGGAGAGCTGGGGAGGAGGGCTGGCGGCCAGCTCGGACAGGCTGCCCCCAACAGCTGACCTTCCTGGGTCTTTCCGGGCCTGGCGGAGCCGCCATGCCCTCGTCTCTCGTCCCCGCTGCTTCAGGCTCTGCTGCACCCTCAAGGGACGTCACTTGCAGGGGGCACCTTCACCGTGCATGGAGCAAACATCTCCAGGGGCCTGCGGGGCCTTTCCCCCGTGACCGCGGCTCAGGCTGTTTGAGGAACGGCCGGCTGGGGGTCGTTGGTCCCTCTCAGGATGGGCCTTGTCCAGGGCTGAGGCGGGGCCGGGTTCTAGCCCGGAGCTGCCCAGGTGTGAAGGCAGCCTGTATTGTTCCTCACAAATGCCAGCATCGATCAAAACAGGCGACAGGGCCTGGGTGGCCAGATGTGCCCCCTGCTGCCAGGCCAGATGTCACCTGGCTGGAGAGCGGGTTCAGCAAGGGCCTCGTGGGGCGCGTGGCGGGGTGCAGCCGGGACATTCCGGGCTCGCTGGGCAGAGCCTGCCCTCTGAGGCTGCAGGGGCAGAGGGCGGGATGTGTCCGAGCGCCAGGCCATCAGCAGGACATGGGTGGAGGGGGGAGGGACAGGCGCAGTGCGTGGCACTGGGGTGGGCCTCACACCAACCTGTCGTTCCAGCCAACAGAAGCCTTGTCAAGGTAGCGGTTTGGGGGCTCCTCCAGCCACCCAGGAAGCTTGGGGTGCCCTGGAGCCTGTGCCTGTGAGGGGCTCCGAGGGCAGCTCGGCCATGGGGACTCAGTCTCCACCTGGGTGGGCTCCCAGACCGGGGCGGGAGGGGGAGCAGCTGTGATGTAGAGCGTTTGGGGCACAGGGTGCGTTTGGGGCAGGGGACTGCAGCCCACACTGTGCCGCCCCGAGAAGCCGGGGGCGCCCCGTCCGTGGGCAGACCCCAGGCTCTCACCGGCACCCCAGTGGCACGGCGGAGTGCAGGGCGCTGAGCGTCTCCTTAGGCGTTCAGGGCTGGGGTGGGCGGAAAGGGGGAGCAGTGAACACCTGCTCCCCTCCCCTCCCCCACTTGTTCCGGAGCCTTCCGCGCCTGGACAGACGCTGTGCTGGGCCTGTCTTCAATTTGGTCGCAGGCACTTTCCAATAAGTGCATGAAGCCCTCGGGGTGGAGGAGAAGCACTAAAGAAATCAATACTTGCTCGTCAGCCTGGCCGCGGCCGGGCCCACCTGGGCGCTCTCCCAGGCTGCTCTGTTGGTTTAGTGTTTCCCCGTGGACGGCCAACCGGCTCTGTCTCAATAGTGATCAATATCACTTTATCAATGTAGCACGGTTAACAGTGTCTCCGCCGCCTGTGGTCCCGGCGCGGAAAGTGCTTTCAGACGAGCGATTTATGATCCAAGATCGTGTATTCCCTTCCTTCCCTCCCTCTCTGGCGGGGTCCCCAGGCAGGAGACCCCCAGGACCCTCTTCCTTGCAGAAGGGCCTGGGGGAAATTCTGGCCTGAGCCACCCCCTGGGATTGGCCTGATTTGCTGGTGCTAGGCCTCCTGGCGGCGACTCTCGGGCTCATTTTGGGGAAGGGTGATGCTCCTAGGAGCCTGGAGAAGCCACAGTGACTCCTGTGCACGTGGAAGCCACAGGCGTCTGTACGCGTGGGCTCCTGTCTCAATGTCGTCCGTCTCACGGGAGGGGACCACCCAAGGGGTGGGCAGAGCAGGCAGTGGCCTCTCCCTCAGAGAGGAGGGACAGAGGCCCCCTGAGAAGTCCCTGGGCTTACACCCCTGCGGGGCAGAGCGGACGCTCGCTCCTCCTGGCTCCAGGGCCTCCTGGGTGGGCCCAGCCCCGCCCTCTGGAATTGTAGGTTTGGGGAGCAGCTGGGGGCCTGTGGATCTGCCCCTGGGGCAGCTCTGAGGAGACGTGCTGCCTCCCATCCGCTCCCTGCCACTGTTGGAGGCCATCCAGACTGGCAACGGCCTAGTCTCACATTTTTTTAAATTTATATATTTATGTAAAAGAGTTGCAGGGACAGAGAGATCTTTGTCCACTGGTTCACTCCTCAGAAGCCAGAAGAGCCAGGGCTGGGCCAGGCTGGAGCCAGGAGCAAGCTTCTTCCAGGTCCCATTGCCACATGGGTGCAGGGATCCGAGCACTTGGGCCATCTGCTGCTGGTTTCTACGGCAGATCAGTAAGGAGCTGGAGCAGGAGTGGAGCAGCTGGGGCTCGAGCCGGCACCTGTAGGGGATGCCAGCATCACAGGCAGCAGCTGTACCCACTGCACAGCTCCGGCCCCTCGCTGGCCGACCTTCAACCTCCAGGAGGAGTGAACGTGAAACCTTCAGAGAGTGACCTTGTTAACTGAGGTCAGGGAGGACTTGGGGGCAGGGACCAGAGTTCCTTGTGGGTGCGGTGCTGGGCAACACAAGGCCACACCCACTGCCTCGTCCTGCCTCGGCCCCATCTGACCTGGACGCCTGCACCTCTGGTTCTGGACCCGGAGGTGCAGCAGGCGGATCTGAATGCCCCCACTTGTTGGGGGGGGGGGGGGGTACTGAGTCCTTGGAGGTTGTGAGACTCGCCCAGAATTGCGGGGTTGCTTCTGGCCTCCACACCTCTCCCGTGCACCTGACACCCCGTGTCAGTCTGCACTGACAGCTCCAGCTCACGTGGGCAGATGGATGCTGGGCTCACGCTGACCACACTCCGGCAGCGGGCGTCTCCGTCTCTCCTGGGGTGACCAGCCTGCTCTCCTGCCCTCGTCAGTCCATCAGCTCAGCTCTTCCAATGGCCTTGATGGACCCTGCCACCCGCTCTGCCCTGGGCTCACCAGCGGCAGTCCTGTCCCCCAGAACCTGGGCCCACAGACGGCCCACACCCCCTGTGTAAAACCCACTGCTGGTTCCCAGCCACGCCCAGGCTGAGCGTCTTCCTGCATGTCCACGGCCTCCTCCACACCCCGTCGTCCTGTCCCCCGGGCACTGCAAGTGTCACTCGGGTGCCCTGCACCTCTGAGTGGCCCTGGAGGCCTCTCAGAAGGGACAGGCAGGTCCCGAGCAGGGTGCAGCAGCCTGAGAGGGCCCAGGCCTGACGGAGACAAAGGGAGCCTCCCCTGGCCGCGACACAGGCTTCCGCGGCCCAAGACTTGCCCCATAAATAATTGCCCAGCTCCTGGTGACAGCAGATGCACTCCGGAGCCGCTGCTGGCGGCTGCCGTGACCTGCGACCTCTGTGCGCGTGAGCAGACCCGCGCTCTGCAGCTTCGGGAGGGCCCGGTTATGGGATGCTATTGACGAGGCGTTTATAAATATTTAATCCTCGCATTAAACATACGGGACACAGGAGCCATTAGTAGCTGACAATAAAAAGGCTTTCTCTGCCGAGCGCGGGGCAGGAGAGTCTCTGGGCAGAGGTGGCTGGGCTCGAGGTCGGAGCCCCGCACGAGGCGGCTTTGGCCCAGACCAGCGGTCAAGGGCCCCACGCTGGCCTGTGGACAGCCCGGGGGCCGAGCAGAGCTCAGGCGGCTCACGCCCCGCACGGCAGATGGTTTATTTACGTCCAGGGCCATTAGGAGCCGAGGAGAAAGTTCAGCCCAGGATAAGAAGCTTAAATCTTGATTTTCCCTTCCCCTCTCAAAAAGAATGGATTCCTGCATTGTAAATTATCCAGCCCTTGGCCTTGGGTTGGCAGCTACTTCAGGCTGCCTATGGACATTGCATAATCTTAAATATTGATTCTTGTTAGACCGAAAAAAAAAAAAAAAATCCGAGAGCATGGCGCTGCCCCGGTCCACATGTCCAGGAAGCCGCCTGGGCCATAGCTCACTTCTGATGCCTGCAGCCTCGGGACCGCGAGACCCACCGTGGTTAGAGAAGTCCCCAGAGACACAGCAGGGCTGGGACCGGCTCTCCATCACAGCCCGCGCCAGATCCACTTCTGCCCAACTCTGATTCCTCACATGCCCCCTGAGCTTTCTGGGCAGGGTAAAGGCAGAGTGATGCAAAGTCTGGTGGCACCCGCCACCGCTCCCCCGGGAGCAGCCCCACCCGACGGAGGCCCCCGGCACTTGTCTCCCCGCACACGCTGGTCCCCGAGACGCCGCCGTGCGTGGTGCAGAGCTGGGACAAGGAAAGGCTGCTCTTTGAGGAAGAAGATGACCTACCTGGAGCAGAGCTATCTCCCGGGGCCCACAGGCACCCGGACAGTCAAGGCCTGGGTTTTAGGAGGACGAAGAGAATGGTCTTTGTGTGGATGCATCGGGGTTAAAAGGAGCCACTTCCCGTCCCCCCATGCTCAGACCACTTAGCACAAGCCTCTCACGGAGAGCGCGTTTCCGGTCTCGGGCTCCGTGTCCAAGGAGTGGCGCCACTTCCGTGAGTAAATGCAGGAGGAAAACCCAACCATAAAGCATTTCTTCAGTTTGGCAACTTGTGGTGCAATTTCGTGAAATGCGGTTAATTCTGTGAGCCCTCTGCGGCTGCGAGTTTCGTTATCTGTTACCTGGGCAGTCAGCGTTGGTTACCTGCCAGGAGCGGGAGCCGGGCGGGTGTTGACTGAGCACCTGGCTCGCTGTGGGAAAGGCCTGCCTCTGAAAAGTGTTTGCACCTACTCAGCTGTCATTTGAATCACAATTTTTTAAAAAGTGTTTGCCTGTGGAGTTCTGAGC
This sequence comes from Lepus europaeus, assembly GCF_033115175.1. Lineage (NCBI taxonomy): Eukaryota > Metazoa > Chordata > Mammalia > Lagomorpha > Leporidae > Lepus > Lepus europaeus. The sequence goes on along the minus strand of NC_084843.1, from coordinate 2,346,605 downwards.
TACAGCGGTGCACGGTGCTCCTGATGGTGGGGATTCACTCTCTGCTCGGTCCGCTCGCACTGTCTCCTGCGGCAGGTATAGGTACAGGGGGTTTCCGGGGGATCGTGTCTGAGCACCATGAGGGGGCCTGTATGTTCACAGGTGAACAGGAGATCGATTCCTGGATTGATAAAGGTTGGTTCAGTTTAAAAAAAAAAAAAAAAAGAATTGGCAACAGGGGCCGGTGCTGTAGTTTGGCAGGTAGCTACTGCCTGCAACGCTGGCATCCCATGTGGGCACCGGTTCAAGTCCCGGCTGCTCCACCTTCCATCCAGCTCCCCGCTAATGTGCCTGGGAAAGCAGTGGAGAATGGCCATGGCCCAAGTGCTTGGGCCCCTGCACCCACATGGGAGACCGGGAAGAAGTTCCTGGCTCCTGGCTCCTGGCTTTTGGATCAGCCCAGCTCCAGCCAGTGCAGCCGTTTGGTGAGTGAAGCGGTGGATAGACTCACTCTCTGTCTTCCTTTCTCTGTGTAACTCTAACTTTCAAATAAATATCTTAAAAAAAAAAAAAATGACAGAGCAGGGTTCTGGAATGCACTGAATCACGCTGGTGATGGCCCTCCCTGTCTCTCGGGGAGCGCCCATTGCAGGCTTTTATCAGAAGAAGAAACCTCCCAGCCACTGCTTTCCAGTGTCCAAGAACGAGTTCTTTTCCGAGATGGTTTCTGATCCATGTCTGTGAGATCCTCAGCGGCCCTGGCAGGACACCGACTGGCACCGGTGAGTCCCAGCCCCAGGTCCCCCGAGCCGCTCTGACGTCCCCATTGCGGGGGCTGTGTCAGGGTCACCAGCCACACTGCCCGCGAAGGTGGCTTGCTGGGAGCTCCCTCCGAGGCCCCGTGCTTTCCGCAGACTGGGGGTGCCCTGAGCGAGACCCCACAGTGGGCGGCCCTCCTGTGCTGGAACTCGGCCCTCACCACCCAGTGAGCTCAGAGCCCTGACTCTGGCAGCGCTAACCACCTTTCTAGCCCAACGCCTGTGCGACCAGCGGGGGCAGGGAGACCCGAGACCCCACACATGAGCCGGGGGCCTCCAGAGCTCTCATCCAGCTGCTGCCCAGGGCTCCTTGCACAGCACAGGCCTGGCTCGCTGTGGGGTCTGCAGCTTCCTCCGCTCCATTGGGCCCTCAGGCAGCTCAGCCACAATGGCAGGGGGTGGGGCATGGGCAGAGCCCCCAGACTCCACTCCGGAAGCCACCTCGACCTCACCCATGGGGACACGCAGCGTGAGTGCAGCCTGACACACTGTCCGTGCCCTGTTCCCGTGCCGAAAGAGACCCTGCCTGTTCTCCCCATGGGTGTTTCTGTGCTCATTTACTTGGGTGGGGGAAAAATAGCAGAAGGGCCGGCCTTGGGGTGCAGCCGCTTACGGCGCCGGCATCCCTTATAGATGCAGTGCAGGTCCCGGCTGCTCCGCTTCTGTCCCAGCTACCTGCTAATGCGCCTGGGAAGGCAGCAGAAGATGGCCCAAGTCCTGGAGCCCCTGCCACCTGTGTGGGAGACCCAGAAGAAGCTCCTGGCTTCAGACTGGCCCAGCTCCGGCCATTGTGGCCATTTGGGGAGTGAACCAGCAGATGGAAGACCTCTCTCTCTCTTCCCATCCCTCTCTCTCCCTTCCCCCTTCTCTCTAACTCTTCTTTTCAAATAAGTAAATTTTTAAAAAATAATAATAACAACAAGCATCTCCAGGGGGCTACCCTCCGAGGTGGCCGCTGAATGCTTAGTTCCTTTGTGGCCGGTGAACACAGCAAATGCACAGGGCAGTGGTCGGTGTGGAGCGCCGGGCGAGGCAGCAGGCGGAGTCACGCCGGTCTCGGGCTCAGCCGTGCTGTGCTAGGCCGGTTGGTCTTTTCCTTGCTGATTGGCACGTCCTCGTTACAGACCCCAGACACAGCCTTCCCCACGCAGACACCCGCGGAGATCTTATTCGTATCCACAGCATGCCTTTTCCCTTTTTTATTTTTTCTTGTGGGATCCTTCAGTGAGCAGAATTTCTGAGTTTTTATGAATTCTGGTTGTCTGTTTTTATTGCTAGTGCTTTGTGTGTCCTGCTTAAGGAACTTCTGCCTCTCGCAGTGTTACAGAGGTGTCATCCTGGGTTTCCTCGCAGACGCCGTGCAGTGTCAGTGGTGCTGGTCCGTCTGTGCACCCCGTACGTCTCACGTGGCGTTCTCGGCTCGCTGGGATGTCGGAATCATTTTTCCATGCGGCTGTCCGGTTGCTTTGCGAGTCTGTCCTTGGTCCCAGCGTCGTGTTGGTGCCTGGTGGAAAGTCCGTGCGTCTCTGGGCTCTGCTCTGCCCGTCTACGTCCCTGTCTGAGACGTGGACTGCGCTGTGTTCCGGCAGCCGCTGAGTCCCCATTTCCTCTTTGTAAGTTGTGCCTTCTGCGGCTGCTGGTGCGAGTTCTCCTCATATCCTCTGCAGTTTCCTGATGACTCGTACCGGGGATTTACCAATTCTGTTGATCTCTCAAAGATCCCTTTTTGATTCCCTGTGGGGACTCCCTGCTGTCCCTGTGACCTTGCAGCAGCCGTCCGGTCCGCCAGCGCCCCTGTACGGATTTGTGGGGTGGGGTGATGTGTGCAGACACTGGCTGCTCGCAGGGTCTCTGTCTGAGTCCGTGTCCCTCCCGCCTGTGGCGAATGTTAGCATTCGGACTCGCAGGATGACGGCTCTCCATCAACCCCAGAAAGAAATCCCAACTTTTTTTTAACACACATTTCTGTTTTCTGAGTTTTTTTTTTTTTAAAGATTTGTTTATTTGAAAGAGTTACAGAAAGAGAAGGAGATACAGAGAATGATCTTCCAGCCACTGATTCACTCCCCAAATGCCCACAACAGCCAGGGCTGGGCCAGGCTGCAGCCAAGAACCAAGAGCTTCATCCAGGCCTCCCATCTGGGTGGCAGTGACCCAGGCACTTAACAGGGTGCTGGATAGAAAGTGGAGCAGCCAGGGCGGTGCCGCAGCTCTCTTGGCTAATCCTCCACCTGCGGCGCCGGCACCCCAGGTTCTAGTCCCAGTTGGGCACCGGATTCTGTCCCAGTTGCTCCTCTTCCAGGCCAGCTCTCTGCTGTGGCCCGGGAAGGCAGTGGAGGATGGCCCAAGTGCTTGGGCCCTGCACCCGCATGGGAGACCAGGAGAAGCACCTGGCTCCTGGCTTTGGATCGGTGCAGCGCACCGGCCGTAGCGGCCATTTAGGGGGTGAACCAATGGAAGGAAGACCTTTCTCTCTCTCTCTCTCTCTCTCTCTCTCACTCTCACTGTCTAACTCTATTTGTCAAAAAAAAAAAAAAAAAAAAGGAGCAGCCAGGGCCTGAACCAGCACCCAGATAGGATGCCAACAGTGCAGGTGGTAGCTGAGCCCACTGCGCCACGGAGCCAGCAGCCCACCGACAGTGTTTTAAATGATGCTGTCCTCTCTCTCTTAAAGGAACCAAGGCCAGAGTGCAGGCCATTCTCTGAGGTGCGACGCCCGCTGCCGGCCAGGGCGTGGACGCCCAGCGCCCACCTCCTGCCCACACCTTGCTCCTGACGCCATGTCGACTGTCTGCCGTCTCAGGGCCTTTGCACACACCGTTCCCTCTGCCTGGGAAACTCCCCTCCTTGCTGCCGCACCGATTCCGTGTCGGTCTGCAGAGCGACAGCGCGGGACGTCAGGGAGAAGGCGCTCCTGTTCTCAGACCCCTCTGTCTGCACCGCCGGCCACATCGGCCGGGAGAGCACCGAGCACTCCCGCCTCTGTCGCTCACCGCAGTCGCCCTAGAGTCCTGCGGTGAGAACCACGCAGACTTCTTGTGCTTCTGTATGGGAAGACTCGGGTGTTTCAAAGGAGCCAGCCATCTCCAGGTTGTAAATTGTGTACAGAGTCAAGCTGATTCTAAAATGGTATGGGAGAGTTAGCGCCCAAAAAGGCTGTGAAAGTTCCAGAAGTCTGAGAGAAGATTGGCTCTTCCAGGAATAAGAATGTGTTTTTAAAAACTATAGGAACTGGGGCCAGCGCTGTGGCTTAGTGGGTAAAGCCACTGCCTATGGTGCCAGCATTCCATATGGGCGCCAGTTGGAGTCCCGGCTGCTCCATTTCCAATTCAGCTCTCTGCTATGGCCTGGGAAAGCAGTAGAAGATGGCCCAAGTGCTTGGGCCCCTGCACCCACGTGGGAGACCTGGAAGAAGCACCTGGCTCTCGCTATGTATTGGCACAGCTCTGGCCATTGCGACCAATTGGGAAGTAAACCAGCGGATGGAAGACCTCTCTCTCTCTCTCTCTCTCTCTCTCTCTCTCTCTCTGCCTCTCCTTCTCTCTCTGTGTAACTCTGACTTTCAAATAAATAAATCAGTCTTTAAAATAAAAAACTATAGGAATTAATGCTGGGTGTTCGGGTACACATGCCCAAGGAGGTCACAGATATTTTAAATCAGGGGAAGTAATGCTCTGACTTTTCAATATATGGTTTAGGATAATTTGCTTCCTGTTAAGAAGAAAATTTCTCCTGTCGAACCTGAAGCTAACCCTGGTGATATCAAAGACCTAAAGGTTAAAGGTGTGAAGACCCTCCAAGATCTATGAGAAACGTAAGGGGGCTTTGTTAGGAAGCTGACCACGGAGCTGGGGTGACACGGACTGCTGGGGCCGGGGGGGGGGGGGGAGCAAGGCCTGTGGCAAAGCCGCTGTCCTGGAGAAGACGCCGGCCGCAGACAGCGAAGTGACCGTCCCAGATGCAGGGAGCTCTTACAGAGCAACAGGAGGAAGACAGACAACGCACGGACGGTGTGCAGGGGATGCCCGCGGGCGGCCACAGAGGCGCGCGCACGGCCCATGACCCAGAAGATTCGCAGAGCCTGACGTGGTGCAGTGGAGGTGACGGCAGGGGGACGTCGTCGCCACCCACCCGATCAGCAAGAATTCTGACCCAGCGTGGCCTCCCCGGGCATCCAGGCCAGCAGCTGAGGTGGCCTGCTGCTCCCAGCACCTGGAGCGGTGCCTGGGACTTCGCACGTGCTCAGTGCACACGCATCTCCCCTCGAAGCTGTGCTGAAGCCTCTGAGCTCCACTCCACTGCTTTGTGTCCAGTCCAGGGGCCGCAAGCTGTGCGGCCTCCCCCGTCCACCTCCACACATCCTCATCTGTCCCCCTCCCCGACCCTGGCAGCCACAGCCCTGCTGTCTGCCTGAGAGTCTGACTGTCACGGTGGGCCACGCGGCTTTGTCTCCTGTGTGGGTCACGTGCCGTCTACATGCACTACAGCTGTGCCTCGGCAGCGCGCCTGGCTGGGGTCCCACAGCAGGGCTCTCCCCTTGTGCACAGAGCTCCAGGCACGAGGCTGAACACTGACTTTGCATGAAGGAGCAGGCAGGTGCAGAGGAGGCCCCGCGTTTCGCGACGTGCACAGAGCGGGGTTTCCGGAGCGCCGCCCTCCCCCGCCCCGTGCGACCTCAGTCTGACTGTTCGCACCGCTGTTTTGCCGTCTGAGCCGTCTACGGTGGAGCTCGTGTCAGGTCCTCCCTGTGCGATTCTGTGTGAGTGCGTATAGTGGTGGCACACTTAGCCTGACTGCCGTGGGGGTCACGCTGGGTGAATACGCCACAGTTTTGTGTGTGCATTTTCTAGGGATGGAAGTTGGGAGTTTTAAAAACAGAGCTGCAGGGGCTGGCGCTGGGGCGCAGCAGGTTTAAAGCCCCAGCATCACACGTGGGTGCTGGTTCAAGTCCTGGCTGCTCTAGTTCCAATCCAGCTCCCTGCTATGGCCTGGGAAACAATGAAAGATGGTCCAAGACCCTGGACCCCTGCACCCACGTGGGAGGCCCAGAAGAAGCTCCTGGCTCCCAGCGTCGGATTGGCTCAGCTCCAGCAGTCGCAGTTGTCTGGGGAGTGAACCGGCGGATGGAAGGCCTCTCTCCCTTCCTCACTCGCTCTGTCTCTACCTCTCCTGTAACTCTTTCAAATAAGTAAAATAAATCTTAAAATAAATAGGCATTCACTGTGCTGTCCATGTGTTTGGCGCCCATGGGCGCCCATTGCTGTTGGTCACACGCCAGCCGGGGCATCTCTGTCTCAGGGATTTCTGCTGTGGCTGAACCAGCTGACGCCTCTGCCTGCACTGGGGGAGTCCTGGCCGACCCACACCTTCCCCAGGGCTTCTCCCGTTAGCCATTCCTGCGTAGCGCTGTTCCAGTCCGGGAATGTGGCCACCCCTCTGATTAGTTAGGTCTTTGAAAGTTTTTTCTCAACTACGTTTGGTGGTTTATTTCAGTTTATCAGTCTTGAATGACTTTATTCAGTTTATTGATATTTGATATCGTGCTGCCGTTGTACGTGGTATTTCCTGGTACGCGTTATCCTCTAAATGCTCATTTTCTCCTTATTTGTGACCTACACACTGTTTTCCTAGCAGAGAATATGAAAACTTCCAACGAGGGACTGGGTTGATGGCTGCGCTGTCTGTGTGATGGGCTATTATTCCACACACGGGAAGGAGGGAGCTGGCACCGGGCACGGGGTTGCAGGCTGAGAACCGAGTGGGGTTCAGCATGCAGGCTTGTCCTGCCTATAAAGTCTTCCCCGGCTGACAGCCCAGGTACCGAGCGTCTGCCTGGGAGGGAGCAGGTTCAGGCGAGTGAGATGAGGATTAACCTTCCCCCAGCACGGCTTCATGGCTTCATTTTTTACAATAATCCTGGATTAAAGGAAGTAAGAAGACAGCAGATGATTCGTCTGTAATGCCGGTCTTCTGGCTCGGGGCTTGGCCCTCAGCGGGGCCTCCACACGCAGGGCGGGGCTGACGTCTGGAAACCCCCATGGTCCCCGTGCAGACGGGCGGCAGGGAGGCAGGAGACTTTCCTTTCTTGGAGAGGTGTGCACAAGTACTTCAGGAAAGTTCAAGGAAAATAGGAAACCGAAAGGAAAATTTAGTTGCACACCTGGGTTCCACCCCAAGTCCAGCCTCCTACTGATGTGGGCCGTGGGAGGCTACAGTAGTGGTTCCCGCAAGCCACGTGGGAGACCAGGACTGGGCTCCTGGCTCCCACTCCTGTCTTTGAGGGCATTTAGGGAACGAGTCAGCAGATCTGTGTCTGGGTGTGTGTGTGTCTCACTCTGAAAAAAAAAAAAAACAAAAAAACAAAAAACCTTTAAAAAAAGGTTAAGTTTGGTACAAAAGAATTTAGGAACCCAGGAGCAGCTTTATCCAATGCGTATTTTCCTTGAACTTTTTGAAGTCCTCTTGTATATTATAAACTAATAAAAGCTGTACCATAGAGCAAACCCATACTGGATTATAAAAACCCGGAGTCTTAACAGGCCGACACAGGGGCTGGTGAACCAGCAGCAGGTGCCTTGGGCCAGGGCCCTTGGGCTCCCCTGTGCCCTGGGCTCTGGGTGCGATTACAGACGCTGTGGACTCTTCCCTCACCTGTCTTCAAATGCACAAAGCAAGGCGTGGAGGATCACACGGAAAATTAATTCTGCCTGAAAATATCTTATACTTTATTATGAGTTTATTGGATTGTTTTATTACTTAATGCTCTATTGTGAATGTGTTACATAACAAGATCCAGAACAGGTCTGCTAATTATCAGGCATGATAACCCTAAACAAGCTGGCAAGCTGCCTGCAGCCCCTCCCTGGCACTGCCAACGTGACCGTGGCCTTGGCAAGGAAGGAGATGCCGCAGGGCGTAGCAGCCAGTTAGGAAGGGTGCGTCCGTGTTTCCTGGTCAGGTTCTCGGGCCCTGGGCGAAGAACCCGGCCTTGGTTGAAGACTTGGATTGCACAGGTGTGGCGCCCGGCTGCAGCTGCAACCCCAGCACACCGGCCTGCCCCCAGGAGGCTGGCGTTCGCACATGGAGAAGGCACAGGTGTTGACGCGGTAAAGCCTATACCACATTACATGGCGTAAGTGCGTGCTGGCGTGGGTGCGATCTCAGGCAGGCAGGGACGTGTCTCTGGGAAGGGGAAGGTCTGAGCTGGGGACCACAGCCCTGCACAGGAGGGAGTTCCAGAGAGAGTAAGAGAGGGGCAAGATGGCAGGAGCAGAGGGAGCCAGCCAGGGAGGGAGGCGTGGGCTGGGTGCCGTACGTGACCAGCCACTGGCAGGGCCCCTGGGCTGCAGTGAAATGGACCTCCGGCTGCTGTGCCCACCGAGAGCTGACTTGGGAAGAAGCCAAGAACCAGGCCCAGGGCAGCTGCTCCCTGCCCAGGAAGTCCCAGTGTGGCTCAGGGCAAGTGTGCAGTCCACCAGCATTCGTGGTTTCCAAGGTAAAGGGAGAGCAAATTTTAAGAAACTTGAAGAGCAAAATAATGTGTTTAGAATGGTAGGAATGAGTGTTCTGGAATGTTCGGGGTTTATCATTCACTCGAAAGGCAGGGTTACTCCCTCCGCTGGTTCACTCCCCAGTGGCTGCAAGGGCCAGGGCTGAGCTGGGCCAGAGCCAGGAGCTTCACCCAGGTCTCCCACATGGGCGGTGGGGACCCTTGGGTCATCTGCTGCTGCTTCCCCAGGTGCACTAGCAGGGAGCTGTATCGGCAGTGGAGCAGCGGGGACACAAATCGACGCCATAGAAGATATTGGTGTCACAGGCAATGCTTTACCCTCTATACCACAGCTTCGGTCCCAAATGAAAAACCTTTTAAAAGCCATCTTGAGGGTTTTTTTATTTTATTTTTGGTTTTGCCTTTCAGAAAACTTGAACTTCAGAAGTGAGCCTTTAGGAGAAGTCTGTGTGCACACCCTCCACCAAGGGCTGGGCGGCCTCCCCCACGCCATGGCCTTTGCCTGCACTGGCCTCGCCCCAGGCGGCTGTCAGACCACGGTCTGCACCCCATGGGCCTGGGCATGGCACTGCCTGGGGGGCTGTCAAGGCACCTTCTTCCCCTGCTGAGATGTGGACAGCACCAGCCCTCCTGGGAAGCCAGGGAAGGGCTCAGGAGGCCTTGGACCCCTTTGTGCCCCCCAGGGGCTCACGCTGGGTCCAGCAGCATCCGCCTGGAAAATACAGTCTCCTCAGAACACCAGAAGTTCTTCAGAATCGTTCTTCTCGCAAAATAACCTCCCATTTTTATACTTTGATAAAACCACAGGACTGTTTTACGACAGCTTTAATGAGAAGTAATTCACATGCGATTCGCCAGCTCATGTGGAATTCAGTGCTCCGGGCAGCCGGCACCTTGGCCGCTGTCACACCCACCAGTTTTGTCTCCTCCAGGAGAGGCCCACGCCCTCATGGTCCCAGCGGACCCCAGCCCCGAGGAGCCCGCCCACTTCTTGTCTATGGTGTTTCCCAAGAGGGAGCTACTGTGCCTCCAATTTCCAAACTCCTGCAGGTGCTGTTGGGTTACTGGCACTCAGAACGGAAGCTGGGTCCCAAGGTCTTGGGGCAGGGCCTTTGGGAAGCATCGCCTCGAACTGGGTCATTAAGGCGGTGCACCTGCTGGAACCTTGGTGGCTTCATACGCACAGGGAGAAGCCGCACACAGTGGCGCACCGACAGACACACCTGCTCCCTGTCCACAGCCACTGAGGTCCGCCCCCAGCCCCCAGGACTGCCAGATGAGGGCCCTAGACCGCGTACTTCGAGAACCGTGAGTCAAACCACTTTTCATTATGGACTCAGCCTGTGTTCTGTCCCACCCGCGGAACCCTGGCTGGTACCCGGGGTCCTGCCACGTGTGGTTCTGTGCCGGTTTCTTCCACAGCCCTCCTTGGTCTCTCGTGTTTGGGCAGTTTAGACATTTCAGCTGTCACAAGTGAGGACTTGCTGTGTGGACGTGCACCCTCCCTTTCTCCAGGATTGGGAACTCTGGGCCCTGCGTTTGGAGCATTGGAGGGAGGGCTAGATCATTTCCCAGAGCGGCAGCAGCGGCGTGGGAGGGTCTGAGTCCTCCCCGTCGCCCGCAGTGCTGGTGCCCTGGCTCTGTGCCCCTGCCTGCCCTCCTGGGGGCCACGCACGTCCCGTGGTCTGGACTTGCGTGACTGACGGTGCTGAGAATCTTCTGTGCATATCGGCAATTTGTGTACCTTCCTTGAGGAAATGTCTTTGGGCCGTTTGCCCATTTGTAAGTGGAGTTGTCCTTCCAGTATTACTTTGTGAGTTCTTTACTTCTTGGTAGAAGTCCTTATCAGACGCAGGTTGAGCAGCTCGTATCCGAAGTGCTCGGGACCAGAAGTGTCTTGGATTTGAGACGTTTTCAGATGTTGGGATGCCCACAGGCCTTGTGACATTTTCAACAACATCGTTACACCACAGAGCGGAGAATAAAGGGAAAACACAGTGAGCAGTGTGTGTGGGGGCGCCGTGGCGACGCCGCGGGCCGTGTGTCCAGCCTGCGCACAGGCCTCTGGCTGCCCTATTCGAGTGTGTGTGTGTGCTGTGCCTGCATCCCGACGGTCACCTGTCGTGTGAGGTGTTGTCCTGTGAGCACTCAGACGCTCGGATTCGGGATGCGCGGCCCGCGCGTGGTGTGCAAGCGGCTGCTCCCGCTGTGTGGGGTGCGCTCCCCTTCTCGGTGATGTCTTTGCAGCAAAGGAGCTTTGAGTTGATGAGGTCAGTTCTCCTCCTTTCCCTCTGAGGCTTGGGCTCTGGTGTCACACGCCCGGCGTGTTGGGTAAAATTGCCTCATTTCTGGGTATTTCTTGTCAAACCCTAGGTTGTGATGAGATACCTGAGACACCTGTGTGTCGTTGTAAGAGCTTTGTGGTCTCTTACAGCCAGATCTCTAACCCGACTTGGGGTTAATTTTTGTACGTGGCACAAGCAGATGTCCAGTTTTGCTTGTGGCCATCCATTGTCCCTGTATCTGTTGTCAAGGAGACAACTGTGTGCCCATGCAATGGCCGTGGCACCCTTGCTGAAGGCCAGCTGACCGTGGACACCCAAGTGTATTTGTGGACCTCTGATGTATCCCACTGACCTGCCTGAGGTCCATCTGCTCCCACAGCCACCGACGGTCCAGCCAGTGGCAGGCGGCTCCACCTGCCTGGAGCTGGTTTCATCATTTGCCAGGCTGGAGTGGCACACCTGTCTTGGTGACCGTTGCTTTGTAGTAAGTGTTGAATCGCGAAGCCGAGTTGTCTGAGGCTGTTCGCCTTTTCTGAGACTGTCGTAGTTACTCTGAGCCCAGGAAATCCCATGCGAACTCTGCTCGCCAGTTCCGGCAAAGAAGCCCACTGCGACCCTGCGAGGGCGGCCTGGGACCCGCGGCTGGTCTGGCCGTCACCTACCGACTTACCAGCCGTGGTGCCCACCAGCTTAGACCGTTCGATAATCACACCACAGGAATGCTTCGGAGCAGCCATCCCCCGAGGTCGCTGGTCCTTTGGCCACGTCCTGCTGGCCCGGGTGGGGCCCCCACTCTGTCCACAGCGTGGATGTCACCCAAGGGGGCAGGTCTGCAGCAGCAAGGACTCCGCTGCGGGCTGCGTTCTTCCCCTTGGCGGCCCTGCCCCTCCTGCCAGGCGGGGCAGAGCGGTCCTCTGGGCTCTGGCTTGCTGCTCGGTCCCAGCGTCCTCTTAGCGTTGCTTTCACGCCTGCTGTACCCTCTGTCTGAACACCGTCCCTCTGCACGTTGGAGCTGGGGACCCGGCCTTCACGTGGTCGGGGCAGTCACTACATTTAGTATCAGGTCGTGTCCACTTCGCTCCACCCCGCTTTGTTGCAGGGAGCACCCTTGCCCGTGGCTCTGCAGGGTCCCAGCCATGCGAGTCTGGGCTCTATCTGCTTGGTTTGTTCTGTTCCAGTACCAGGTGCCTTGGTCAGTGTGGCCCATGGGAAGTCGGGGTTGGGGAAGTTCAACTTGTCCAGTTTCTGTCTCCATCAGCATGGCCTCAGCTCCTTAAATCATTTTCATTTCCACATAATTTTCAGTCTGTTTGTCAGTTTCCACTTTTTTTAAGCTTTACTTATCTGAAAGGCAGAGTTAGAGACCTTCCATCTGCTGGTTCACTCCCAGATGGCTGCAACAGCCAGGGCTGGGCTGCTCCAAAGCCAGAAGCTTCATCTGGTCTCCCACATGGGTGCAGGGGCCCACACACTTGGGCCATCTTCTACTGCTTTCCCAGGTGTGTTAGAAGGGAGCAGCCAGAACACAAAGCAGCACCCATGTGAATGCCAGTGTCACAGGTGACAGGTTAACCTGCTACGAGACAATGTGAGTCCCAGTTTGTCAGCTTCAAGAAAGGCACCCACTGGAACTGGGTCCGGTTAGGAGAACTGGCGTGTTCCCAGCAGTGGTTTCCCAGTCCATGAACATGGTATGTCCCTCCATTTATTCCGATGTCACAGCCTCTCCCTGGGCACCTCGTGGTTGTGGGGCACACAGCCTGCAGCACCCCCACAGCTTTCTTCCTTGGGGCTGGGTGTTTGCAGTTACGACGATGTATCGTTTTAATAATTCCATTACTAATTGCTAGTTAGTGTAGAAATACTGCTGCATCTTGCGCATGCATGAATCGGTCTTCCTAGATTCACTTATTAAATCTAAGACTTTGTACATTCTTCGGGGCTTTCTCATAATGCCAGTTTTAAAATCCTTTTTCTCCCGGAGTCATCTGGTCGGTAGTTACTCAGTTGCAGGCAACAGAAGCTTCCTCAAAGGAGTTCAAGTAAGAGAGAAGTTAGGAGAGGCCCCGGAGGGATGCCAGGAAGTGCAGGGCCAGGAATTTGGCTGGATGTTGCGGAACGTGGCCCTCAGATGCGTGGCCCTGGTCTGCACGCCATCCTGCGGTGTTTGGGAGCCGATCAGCTTCCGCACCTGGCCTCTGCCCTCCTGCCACCGCGTGAGCCCCGCTCAGGCTGTGCACGGCCCTGCAGCACTTACGTCCTGGGCCACTGCGATGGGTGCTGCCCGCCCTGCCCCCTGCACCGCGAGGGCACGGGAGAGACGCTGACACGCGCCGGGAGCCGTGTTCTCTAGGACACTTGGCAGAAGTCTTGGGAAACGTGAGTGGAACGGTGAGCTTTGACCTCTCAGACCCAGCAGCTGTTGATTTTGCCGAGCTCCTGAGTGCGCTTGGTTCAGATTACGTTTCCTCCTCGCTCTCCGTGTCCCTGGAGGTCAAAAACCTGAATCAGGTCGCAGCACAGCGCCTGCTGGCTTCGCTCGGTTTTGTGTCGTCGGTGGTTCCCGGTCTGTTAGGCTCCTTCAAGAGCCTGCTCCTCACAGTGTCAGCGATGCGCGTGACGGTGCCATCGTTGAACAAGCCCTGTACTCAGTCTCACGTCCTCACTGGTGATTTCCTCGAGTGGATTCCCGGCAGTGGGTCGCTAGTGCGTGAACAGGTTTTGAGTCTCTCGGCAGGAAATCAGATTGACTTCAGGAGGGCTGGGTGGATTCACTCCACTGCTCATTCTGAGTGCCCACCCCTCCACCAACCACATCAAATAATAGCTTCTAAGGAAAATATCACCTAATTTAATAGGCAAAAACATTCATCTTTCTTTTAATTTGCAGGCATTTTTAAGTGAGATTGGACATCAGTTCCTAAGCTCCCTGCTCACCTCTTGGGTTCTCCGTGAATTCACTGAATTTTCCTGTTTTCTCTGTGGTATCCAAGTCTTAGAGGTTTGCCAAAGCTCATTGTATATCAAGCATGCAAACCCCTGTAACTGTTGCAAGGATCTTTTCTCTAACAGTGGCTCCACCCCCACGCCAGCCCTGTGTTCTGGTCCCATGAAGATGGCCTGAGGCAGTGAGACACGTGGTTCCTTCTAGGTGGAAATGCAAGTTCAGGTTTCGTCTGAGCCATAGAGCCAGGCCCCCTTGCCGGCTGAGGGAGCTGCACAAAGGCCGATTGCTCGGACCTGCCAATGCTGGGGTGGTGGGCCGGGGAAGCTTGTGAGAGACACTCCTGTGCCTCCCGCCCCCCCTTCTTTCTTCACCAGCACCTGACTGCTGTCACTCTTCCTGGCTGTCCCCCTAAACTCGCCAGTCCTCCTGTGTCCCCCTCTCGTGTCCTGTCCTCCCCCATCCTGCCAGCGGGAGCAGAGGCACATGTGCACTGGGCCCTCTCTGGGCAACCGGGAAGCCCCTCCCTCTCACACCTCGGTGGCTGCACCCCTGCAAGCTGGGACTGGCTCAGTGCCCCCACCCCATGCCCCTGCCCGCGCTGAGAGCGGGAGGGTCCTGCCAGCCCGTGTGTGCACTGCACGCTGACCCAAGGGGGTGGGTGGGAAAACACAGACTCGTCAGAGCCCCTCGTGCTGGTGCAGGTCCCAGGGAAACAAGCTCCCCCCGCTTTGGGCACCTGCTGTGCCGTTGGCTGGGGCCATCCTGAGCCCGGTTTCCACCTCAGCCTGTGCAGGCGGCCTCGGCTGAGTTGCGTCCTCCAAGCCGGGCGCCGGGAGCTGCTGGTTTTCCAGGAAAGCAGGCTTTCTCTCCTGGCCTGCATCCCGATGGCCTCTCTCTCTCTCATTTTCAATTCCTGGAGACATCTGAAGCCTCCGTTGGTGGAAGGGGGGCAGGGTTCAGAGATGGGAGGCTGTGTTTGGCCTTGAAGGATTCACCGCCTGTCTGCGGAGAGCCAGCCCCTCCCAAACTGTGGAGGACCCGCTGAGGTGGTGTGAATGAAGCATCTTGCCCCTCACCCCAATCCGGGCTGTGGAGGTGGGCACCTGCTGTCTGACAATGTCTAGAACGTTCTACCCACTGTAGAGTCTCCATTTAAAAAGTGGTCTCCGGGGAGTCTTGAGAGACGACATTCGCCACCCCTGGAAGCCGTGGCCGCTTCCTCTTGTCCCAGGCCCAGTCTTTTCCAGAAGGACGAAGCGCACGCTGAGACCCGCTCTGAGGTGCAGGCTCTGAGCAGAACGTGTGCTCCCGGTCTTGGCCACTGGGCCTTGGCCACTGCCCCAGTCCACGGGCAAGGAGGGCAGGCACATGTCGCCCGTCCTAGGAACACAGGAGAGCCTCTGGGCTGTGGAGCTGACTGCCTTGGATGGCTCTGGGAAGACTCGGGGGGCCCCGGGGAGGCCATCCTGCCACTGCCCGGGGCAGGGCGGGCTCTGCACAGGCCAGCGTTTCAGCTTAGGCCGGATCCAGACCTCGTGGCCCAGGAGGAGTTGGCCGGGCTTGCTGTGCCCCCAGATCACATGCCAGGTGTGTGGGGGCCGTGCCCCACCCCCACCCCCCCTCCTGTGCGGCAGGCAGGCAGGCTGGCGTGGCACAGGGCACAGCCTGGTGGGCAGAGACTGACCACAACTTCCTGGGACGTCCCAGAGAAGTGCCCCTGCTGGCGTCACGGGACCTGCGCCTAGACCTGGGGTCCCTGCCCAGGGCCCTGGGCCCGAGGGACCTGTGCCCATCGTGGGCTCGGGTTGCTGGGGCCAGTGGGGCGGGCAGAGTCAGAGCTGTCAGGACCCCTGCTTGTCCCCAGGCCACGGGGGAGGGGAAGCCATGTCCACACTCGCTCCCAGCCTGGGAACAGCAACTCGCTCCCTGAGAAACCTGCGGCTCTACACCGGGACATGACAAATGACCAAGAAATCAATTTGTAATCTGATTGGAGGTTTTTGATTTCCTCTGATGAGTTTAAATTTCATTAAAAGCAACCTTATTCCCACATAAAAGGAATCCTTGAAGGGTAAAACGGGGGATTGTCTCACCGAGTACAAAGCACCCCAAGTCTTTTGTGTGATTTATTCACAGCATTAATTGTGAGGGCCGACCTGCGGTGTCCGTTGGCAGCTGTGCCGTTATCAGGGCCCGTGATCGGCCCAGCGAGCGGGGAGCACAAGGACTCGCATTGAGCAGGGGCTCCGCGGCGTATCGACACCTCGGTTATCAACGGCGCTGCCGATCTGCGGGGCCGAGACCGCGCTCCTGGGGCCGGAGCGCGCCGCAAATCACGCCGCAGCCTCTCCTCGTGATGAGAAATTGACATTTGTGCCTTCTTTGGGTTCCCCAGCCAGGAGATAAGGCGGCGCTGTGCTGGGGACGGCCTTTCCGCCCGCGCCCGGGCCCGGCTGCTCCCGGTGACCCACTTGATGGCTATGGATTTCATGAGGTCTTTTTCAGCATTTGAACTGTAAAAGGTTCAGAATGACACCACCCCTTATAGACAAAAGATAACCTTGCCCTTTGAATATATCGATTCTTTATTAACTAGGCTGTTTAATGCAATGAAATGAGGCATTAGATTGAAGCCCATTTCAAGTGCTTTGAATAATCTTTAAGAGCCCGAAAGACCTTCAAAGACAGCCCGACAATGATTGGCGTACGTTTCGAGAGAAAATGCAGTTCTTCTGATTTGAAACAGACTGAAGTAAGTTCTCTCTCCCAGGGCCCTGCAAGGCAGCGGCAAGGGAGCTGGGCACGCCCAGCGCGAGCTCTGGGTGGCGAGGAGGGGACTCCGCCCAGCCCAGCCCTGGCAGCTTGGAGAGGAGCCCGGGGCTTAGTGCGGCAGCGGGCAGGCTGCAGGCGGGCGCCCCAGCCTCTGTCCCGCTGTCTCTTTAAGGCTGATGCCAGAATGCAAAGGAACCTGATTTTCCTAGACGGGAGAAGGCATTCACAAGTTTCTCTGTGTTTTGAATAACTGTTTCCTGTTTTGCTCAGCAAAACAAGTAATTAAGACATTTGTGAGCGCTAATTTAGATCACACTTGTGCGTATGTGTTACAGAGCTGCAAGCCAAAACACGCAGACCCAGCTTCTCGCTGCCGAGCTGAAAAAACTGAGCGAAATGCAACGGGCAAACCGTGAACCCAGGAAGCCGACGGGCAGGCACGGCTCCGTGATTGCCGGGTGCGTCTGGCTACACCCAGCAGGTGCGGGCCACAGGGCTGGTGCTGGTGATGCTCAGGACGGACCTCAGCTGGCACTGGCACCCGAGCGCCCTGGCGTCTGCCCACCCGTGCAGCAGCCTTCCACTCGCCACGCCCTCACTCGGCTGCAAAGGGGCTGGGGCAGCGGGGTGGACAGCTGAGGGCAGTGGTACCCCCCGACCCCGCCTGGTTCTGCTGCGGCTCGCCTGCCTGTGGACCCAGCAGTGGGGTCGCCTCTGGGGTCTGAGCCAACTCAGGGACCGGCAGCTGCATTTCCCCAAGCAGGTGAGACGGCCAACTGGTCACTCTGTGGAATGTGGACAGAGACACAGCTCTGGAACCCCGCGTGTGCAAATGAAACCCCCACTGTAACCTGAGCATGCTCAGTCAGTCGTCTTAATAATCAAGAGAGAGAAGATGGCCAAAAGTGAAATTCACAGACAAGAAATACTTTAATTAAATATTGTGTAAAATGAACATTTTTATACAGTTAAATATCTGAAAAAATGTACAGATAAAACAATCTTATTGTAGGGTCTTTAACAGTAAAATCTACCATTGAGTGAAGCGCTCGATTCTGAGACAATGAAGCCATGAGGGCATCGACTACTCTACAACACAAACCGAGTGCGGGGATGAAGAAACTGCAAACGCTCTGACGTGGACAGGTGCGCTCTTCTGTGGAGCAAACCCTTGCGTACACAAAATAAAACGGAGGCGATGTAGTTCCAAAGCGACTTCTCAGGCTCCTCCTGGGGCTGCACGCGCAGCGTCCCGGAGCCAGGCTGGGAGCTGCCGGGCGCTGGGGACTCGGCGTTTGCTCGTTCTATTGAGTCCCTTGAATGGACCCTTTCCGAGTTGTGCATGGTTATTTTTGTCAAGAAAGTTTGTAGAAGTCCCTCCTTTTTGTTTTCAATTTGATTTCTGCTGTGGTTTGCGAAATGCTTACTGTGCTGTGTCTGCAAAGCATTGAGTGCAGTGGACAACTGACCCCCTGGGTCTCACTGTGGGTTTGGCACTAACAGGCACAATATCTGAGCGAGGTCATTCCAGTTTAGAAAGTACAGACGGTGCTATCGGATCGGACCACAAAAATGTGTCATTAAAAAATTAAAAACCAGCATGGACTCGGGCTCCCGGGAGACCTCGCTGGAGGAGCCTGGGAAGGCGTGGAAGGCAGCAGGAGGGACCAGACAGGAGCGACACCGGAACAGCAGGTTTGTGCTTTTGCTTGTGTGTGGGTTGAGTGTGGGTGTGTGGGTGTGTTTACACCATACATCTCCAAATGAAACACTGGCTGACGATCGTGGCGTCAGCCCGTGATAAAACAGCACAAAGGTTTTGTTTGTTTGTTTGTTTTTCCGAAGAAGTCCACTTTTAAGGCATCAGAGAAGTTAATGTGGCAAACGTTTTAATTAAAACATCAGAAGTAAATTTTATTTTAAACTTTAGGCCTCTGAATTTTCCAGTAAACACAGTTCAGCTATGTATGTGGCAAAGTCATGGGTGGCAGCTAAAATGACTTTTTACATTCTACAAAAAAATAAAAAGGACACAGCCCCAGACGGTGTTGCCGCCTCACGGCCGCTCCACATGCACAGGGTCTACGAGGGTTTGTCACAGCCGGGGGCACCGCTTCGTTGACTATACAACAAACTTTTTTTTTTTTTCAAAAGTATTTGTTCAGATAACTTAAAAATAATATAAAAATAAACAATGAATTTGACTTTTCCTCAAAATAAAAAATAAAGGACGGAAAGGCTAAACAATAGCAAACGCTGAAAGTACAAATGAAAGGGGGATGTGGTTCACTTGAACGAAACAGCTCGGAGGGACGACTCGCCTAACGCTCTTGCCGACCATCACAACACCAGGACGTGATCAAAAACCAATACCGACGAGAAAAGGAAACCGGCAGGAAAAGCAATGTACAAAATTTCAAAGATAAATACAATATTTATAATTGATATGTTACAAAATAAAGTCCCTTAGCAACTGCAAGTATTCATGGGAAACAAAGGGTTGAATGAAGGCCGTTTTATCCCTTATAAGACACATAAGAAATAAAACTTGTTTTTTCTAAATATTTAAGTGGATCTGAAAAAAATTCAAGACAAGTGTATAAATATTTAGCTACAACTTTGGCAAAATCACAAAAGTCTACAATTTTATAACCACATACAAAACACATTAGGGAAGAGGGATCTAGAAGTCAAAAGGACAATTTCTGGTACAAGAAACATAGACCTCACAGTAGCCTAAGAATGCAATAGTATATAGTGCTAGCAAAAGTGGAAAAAATGCTGCAGATCAAACTTGCTTACCAGGAAGCTCTAGCAGTGAGAATTGGAACCAACAGACAGTAGCATTTTTTTTCTCTGTCAGTGTGCTTGTTGAAGGCAAGAGAATTCAATATCAAAGTTACAATTTCTAACTACAATAAGTTACAAAGTTTCGTTTCATGAAGATGAAGGTAAGCAATGATAAACCCTCCCCACTCCCGCCACCCCCGCTTCTAATCATATAGTCATCCTCTTGTTCCAGGCTGATGGCTCATACCTCCTTGGCCCCCTTTGTATCACCACAAAAAAATATTTCACATTATAGAGATACACAACCATTGTGAATCTAAGTATGAGTACAGAAAAATGTCCGGAGGCATTTTTCCTCAGTGTTTCATGATCATCAAAATGGTGCATTCACGAAGATTCTCCCAACACAGATAGCAAGTACTAGACAGAGCCAAGACGGGGTCAGAAACTTTATACAAAATAGGCGTTGCTTTGTTCTCATTCTCCAGGACTGAGAAATGTGAAAATATGAGAAAAGTTCAGTCAGTACAATGGAATTGTTCATGAACAAGTAGGTTGTTTGCATGTTGATTCTTAATAGTTTAAATAAAATCTTTAAACAAAGTCTTTCGTAGCGTCTCGACTGCTGCTGCTGCTCTCGAAGATCGCCAGCACCGTCCCCATATGCTAAGCGTGTCCCCTGAAGTCCGTCCCCTGCCGCTGGGCGTCCCTCACATGGGCGGGACTACCAGCCCAGACATAGCTGCAAGAGAGGAGGGGAGAGCCGTTACCGCCAGCGAGCCCAGCCCACGCGCGGCTCCGCACCAGCCTCCGATAACCCACCTGGGGCATGGGAAACCTACTTCGTGGGACGGAAGCCCCCGCGGCCCCTCTCCCCGCAGCCCTCCTGGGCAGCGGCCCCAGCCCCTGACCGTCTCCTGCGGGAACAGGCTGCTGCTCCCCACACACTGGACACTGGCCCGGTCACTGCTGGGACCAGCTGAGGCTGGCTCCAGGGCTTGCTGGCTCCCTAGGGGACAGCCGGACCAGCCCCGGCATCCCCTCTGCCTTCAGCTTCAGCTAACGGTTCTGAATTGTAACGGTGAGTCGGGGGCCCACCTGCGCTGGACACGCAGCGAGAGGGCGGGCTCCGTGCTGCGAGGCCGCCAAGTGTGCAGCGAGGCTCTCGCGCGAACTGGTACGGATGTCACCGAGGATCTTTTAACCCTACTGTTGTTTAATTTTTGTCAGAATGATGGCTCTCATTAATTTATGCATAACATATTAATACATTTGTTCATGTAGTGATGTGAGCTTCAATTTCTCAGTTCATTAATTTCAACAATATTAATTTATCTCCGACTCACCGTTACAACTTTTATGGTGTGGAAGACCTGTGTGTGTACACACTGCCGCTGTGGCACCGGCTCTCGGCTGCCCGCGACACCACGTGCGTGGGCAGTGGGCAGGGCCCAGGCACCTCACCACCTGCCTGCTGAGCCGGCGGCCCCGGCTCGGTGGCAGCACCTGGGGGCCTGGGCGTCCCTTCTGACACTAATGGATGTGAAGACAATGATTTCAGATCACTGATACCTTTCCAGATCCTTTTTTGAGCATTAGTTCATCAAAGTGAAATATGGCACCAACTTCACATAAGGGCCAGTTTGTCTTCTCCACGGCTACGTCCTCGGCACCCAGCAGAGAGCCTGGCACACAGTAGGCGCTCAGTAAATACTGATGGAATGGATTCATTTTTTAAAGGAGAAACTGGATTTGACTTTCACCGGGAGGAGCATATACCAAAGGTGGTGTCTGAAAGAGGCCAGACAACGGCCACTTAATGCGAGTGCCTGTGGCCCCGTGCATGGGGAAGCCACGTGCCAGCTCACGAGGCCTCGGGGCAGCCACGTGGCTTCACGTGGCACACACGTCAAGGGCCACTCGCAGCCTGCACTGCCCAGAGGGGCTGGGTGCCCAACACACGTGGACCCTTCCACGCAGAACTGTGTCCAGATGGGGCCTCCCACGCCCTGGGGCCGGCCCCTGTCCCTCCTGCGTCTTCGAAGGATAATCACTTAGCAAAACGGATTCCCAACCACAGACGGGGCTGCAGCCTGCGATGGCACATGCATCCCCCTAGGTCTGGACGCCCGGCCCCTCTCCTGGACTCGCGCTCAGGCTGCGTCGAGGACCAAGGCTCAGCCTTGTGACCGCGAGAGGGGGCCCCGCCGCAGCACGGCAACCCAGCGTGCCTTAGAGTAAGGAGAGCCACGCGTGGGCTGTGCCCCGAGAAGGGCCGGCCTGAGCAAAGGCCCGGCTGTGAGCGCCAGGCTCCCGTCTGCCCACGTGAGGCCGCCAGGACCAGGAGGCGGAGCCCGGCACCAGTCGGGGCCCAGCGCGCACACACGGCCTTTCCAGCCCTGGCGGGTGGGGGTCCGGAGAGCAGCATGCAAAGCCGGGGCGGCGTGCGGCATCTGGGGAGGCGCCCGCCTCACCTTGCAGTCCGTTCCCGTTGGCGCTGGTGCAGGACGGGGGAGGGGAGGCCTGGGGCCGGACCACGGGCGCGAAGGCGCTCTTCTGTTTCACTGCGGAGATGACATTGGCAGGTGAGAATGAGAAAATGCCGTGTGTGCCGCTACAGTTTGAAGGGAGGGTGGCCGAAGAGGCTGCCATGGTGGGGCTGGACGGCACTACTGCAACAAAGCAAACACGGTCAGGACGCAGCCGTGGTGCGGCACCACGGGACGGCACGCAGGCCCGCCACAAGACACAACACCACATGCTTCCGGCGTGGCCACTCTGGATAACAGGCAAGTGCTGTGGGGTCGGAGTGTCTCTCCCGACGGGGCGGCCCCCGTGGGGTCCCGACCCCCGCGTTCGGGTCAATCCGCGGTCACCACTCGGACGCCCAGCCTCTGGGGCCACCCTTCCTTTTACCCAGCAGCTCACAGCACAGAACATCCAAGCAATGCACACACTCGACTTGGTAGTGAATATGAATGTGCGTGATGACGTGTGACAAAAACAGACACTTACTGCCGTAGGGAGAGTTAGCGGAGGAGCCATTAAGAAATCCAGGCGAGCCCGGGACCCCTAGATTGGCCATGGCGCCACTTCCATATCCATTCATGCTAGTGCTGACTGTGTTGTAATTGGACTGCTGGGGAGTACTGCTGGGGACGTATCCTCGCGGGGACACGCTGCTTGTATTGCGACTGTAGCCGACTGTTGAAATCCCCCCCCGGCCAAAAATAACGTTATTATCAGTGACAGACACCTGGGGTGGGGGTGGGGCTTCCCCGAGAATCCGTATCCTATACTCAACGTTTCTGAGTGCCCTCTGCTCTCCCCTTAGCCAGCTCGGAGAACCTCGTCACGCCAGCCCCGCTCCGGCTGTCGGCTTCGACAGCGGCCCGAGCGCGCTCCGATCGAAGCGCCAGCCGCCTCCACGGCTCTCCTTAGACGCAATTACCAGCAGCTCGGGCCCGCACTGCCCCCACGCGCCGTGAACTTTCAGCCTCACAGACCTTCAAATGCCAGGGCTGACAGGGGCAGCTTGTTTGTGGCCCAACTCCCCACATCTCTACCAGTGCTCCTTCTAGGAGTGGAGGGGGGGCGGGAGGCGGGGTCTCCCCACCCGGCTGGCTGCCTGCGTGGGTCTTAAAGGGGAAACGGTCTCAAGTCGCCGGCTCAAGCCACGAGGTGCGGTGACCTCGGTGGGCCGGGTCACGGTCCCACAGAAGCTCAGGGCAGGGAAGGCAGAGATACCCCCTCCCCGGGGACTCGTCCCAGACTCAGCCCCCAAAGCCCTGCACACGGCGTTGGCAAGGAGGCTCCCACTGGCTCCCTACATCACAGCTATCCCACGGCCTAGCCCGGTCTTTGGAGGGAAGCGACCTCTGAGTCATCGAAGGAGGCTGAGGGACTAGGGGGGCTGCCGCCGCACGTCCCAGCACTGGCGGGGAGAGGGGCCCACTGTGGGCATCCCCACCGGGCTCCCGGCACGCTCAGCTGCTGGAGCTAAGGGGGGGGGCGCCCAGGGACGCTGCGGCCTACCTTGGTCATTGGCTTGTGACGTCTCGGACACGTTCACGGCCAGCTGGCTGCTGAAGGAGTTCACGCCCATCATGCCTGTGTGTGCAGGGGTGTTGCCCAGGGTGGGGATCTGGTTGTGATTGCGGGGAACGCTGTACAAGGCCTCGGCGATGTCAGCCGCTCGCTTCAGGATGATCTCCTAGGGCGGGGACGCACGGGTGCCCGTCACCCCGAGGCCAGCTCAGCCGCCCCTCTGGCTCTCTGATGGGCCTCACTGTCCCTCAGCCCCGGCTGTGGTTCAGCTCAACTTTGGGACAGGAAAAGAACTTCCTTTGGGGAGGTCAGGACGCGCTGCACCTGCTCCATGGAGTCCTGGGGCCCAGAGACCCAAACTGTCCCTGACTTGTGCCCGGAAGAGCCGAGAGCCGAGAGCCCGGTGTGCACCTCGAGCCCCTAACAGGCTCTTTTGCTTCTGGGTCCTGGCATGGACCAATCACTACTTGAACACCTGGTGCAAGGGCAAGAATCAGGAAGCTGGTCTCTCTCCAGGCCCCGGTGAAGCCGTCCCAGGCCGCCAGCCACCCCGGCGGGCGAGTCGCTCACCTGGTTGTTGTGAGGCATTCCGTACAAGGCTTCCACGAGGTCTGCGGCCCTCTTGAGTAACACTTCCTAGAGGAAAAAGCAGACGGGCGATCTCAGGGGAGGACGGCCCAGAGCGCGCTGCCCGTCAGGGAGATGGCTCCACGCGTTACACGGGCAGGGGAGCCCCGACCCACCCGAACCAGTCCCAGCCGGGCGCCTCCGTTTGCAGCTGTCTGCGTGTGCAGCGCTGGTGGAGGTGCTGGGGGAGCAGAGGGTTGGTAGAGAAGGAGCCCATTCCATGCCTGGGTTAACAGCAGCATCTTACGGGCATTAAAACACACACACACACGCGCACACACACACGCACACGGAAGACAGGAAAGGCCCCGGCACCACGTTTGCCTGTTA
>NC_084843.1:2272500-2317500 GCF_033115175.1 Lepus europaeus | reverse complement strand
CTGCCTTCCACGCCGGCCAGGGATTTATGGGAAACTGGCAATTATGACATATGTCCAGCTACTGCTAGCCTCAGATTTATCCCTGTGGCCCTTTTTTGTCTAGCATATTGCCTGAGCACCAGCCAGGCGGGAGGAGCACTTACTCTTGCTAAGCTTTAATAATCTGTGAATGGCTGGCTACAAGCTGATGTACAGCACTATCATTCCACAGCTGCAATCCACCAGCCTCACAAAATTGCCGGCCACAAATAGTAATTAATCTTTTTATCCCTCAAATTGTAATTTTGACTATGAACTGTGCACACGTACTGTGTGCAGTGCATGAATCATGGCCGGGCCCCGTCCGACTGCACACACTGTGCTTAACAGGCTTTATAAGGAGCCATCGGGTTTTATTACGGCTCTGCCTGACTCCAACAAAAACTGAGCCCCGAGGCCCGCGGACGCGAGTTAAGATGAAAATACTTATTAGGGCGCATTAGTTGGTGATGTGGATACCGCTTTCTGCGCGGCACTCCACGGCGCGTGGCCCGACATCAATCAGGGGGTTTTCGGAGACTAACGAGACCCGCTGCCGTCTCTTCATTACTCCGCCCGCAATTTGGGACGTCACTCATTAGTCATCTGATGCCTGACACCGCCCAGCTCAGCAGGTGCACCGAGGGTGCAGAGCACAAAGGGCCCCGGACCCCTCGGAGCAGGGGTAGGGGCTGCCTCTGGACGCGCACTCGGAAATAATTGGTCCCCGCTCTTCCCGGGCGCCTCCCGCGGACGCCCGGGTACGCGCCCGCAAGTGGAGGCCTGCAATATGATCTGACATTCCATCATACATCCCGGAGACAAAGGTCCACACAGGAATGTGAAGTAAGACATTTTCTTGTTAATAAAGCATTGATCCGACGTATTGATTTTACATGACATGGCTTTTGCTGGGATTTCGCCCTCTTTTTTCTTTGCAAATACTAAAGCCCCTCAAAATGCCTTGGCGTCTGTGACACGGCAAAAGTCCTAACTCTCTGTGATGTAAATTCTATGTGTGTAAAACCACTTCATAATCAGACCATTAATCATCAGAGGCTGTCAGCGCTGACTTGGGGGACAATTTGTCATGTCTCTGCCGGGGCCCCTGCTAGGGTGTCGGGCAGGAGCGCAGCCGGGCGGCAGGGTGGCCCTTGCCGAGCGGCCGCGACCAGCGAAGATGAGCTCAGTGCTGCGTTCCTCCGTCGGGGAACAAATAGGTGGCCCATTGTGCACCGCCACCGTGTCAGGTCTCTCCTCTCTCCCAGCTAATCGCCATGACTGTCGGACTTAATGAATCGGCCTGATGAGAGGTGATCAGAAAAGATAGATGGGCGGCCGCTATTGATTTCATGCAAATGCCCCTGACAGGTGATAGACGCTTTCATGCAAGCTTTCAGAAGCTTTATGACTTGTAATAACCACAGCCTCTCATTCCGGGAGGGACATTTCGCAGCATTTCCCTGCGACGGATACTCATCTTTCTATGACCAAAAACATTTAAAGCAGTCTAACTGCCAGGGCACCCCTCGATTCAGCCCCGAGCGCGGCGACTTCCGAGGACAAGGGCGGCACCGCACTGCTAGGGCGGAGAGGAGGGGTCACCGCGCCGCCAGGCCAGACGCAGGCCTCAGCCTGCCCCAGCCTCGGCCACGGGGAGCCCAGCCGGCTCCCGAGCAGTGACAGGCAGCAGTCACGCTCCCGGGGGGCGGGGTTATCCTGTCAGCCCCCACCCCACGCTTCCAAGAGCAGTGGCCACCTGCAGAGCCCGACCCGTGGGCAGGTGGTCCATCTGTCCGTGCACCCGCAGCCTTCCACGTGCTGGACCACACAGAACCCACCCCCACCCCAGGCAGGCCTGGCGAGGCCAGGACACACTGAGGCTCGGGCAGCAAATTCTCCAGGCCAGCAAGGAGAAGGCTCAGGGCCCCGCGCGCCGAGTGAGCCGGGCCGAGCCAGGGCAAGGCGCTGGCACGTCCAGTCACGGAGCCCCCAGCCAGGCCAATCAATACCACTTTCCTGTTTTAGAACTGGGTAATTATGAGGGGGAGAGATTGCCTGACCTTTCACCTGCACTGCATTACTTTGCTGATATTAAGATAAATTGCCTGATTTTGGGTAAACATATGCCGCAATTCAAACTGTCAGCACTGGTTTGCTCAGGGATAATTTGTATTGATCTCCCAGCTTCTTCCCAATTTTGCTTACTGACCTCGTGGACAATTAGAGAAGGAGCCCTGGGTGAGCGCGAGTCGGGGCTGGGGGAGAAATATGAAGAAGAATAAAGCAAATTTGCTTTATGTTAATATTTGCCGGCTCCCCCACCCACCCACCCTCCCATCTGTCAGCGTCGGGAGAGCCGTAAATTAATGTACTTGGTTCCCGAGCAATTTATTCCACGGGATTATTTAGCAACAGCTTAGGCGCCGAACATGTGTCACTGGGTTAAATTAATTTAAATTCTGCCTTAAACACAACAAAAACAAATGTTATTTTCTGCTGAAGGGGAGAGAAACAATACATTTCTCGAGATGTGCCCCGAGCTGCGGGCTCTCCGCCGGCTCCCACCGCCCCTCGTCCCGCCCAGCCCCCGCCCCCAGAAGTAATTAGTGCCCAAGACTTGTCCTGAATTCAGATTTTGCGAGAGGGGCCGTGGCGTGTGAGAGATGAATGTATGTGTGAAATTGTGTCATTTAAGATACGTCAGATTACAAGGCTGTTGTATCCAAAGCCATAAAACAAGCCTCCCCTGTGAAATATCTCTTTATTAACCGTGCCATGAGATATTAACATTCCTCATTTAGTGGAGGGCCTTTTATCTGTTTCAAATACATTATTCGTCCTTTTAGAGATAAACTGTATTAATATCCATTTGAGTAGGCTACCGCGGCCTAATGCATAGTAATTTTTGTTGGAGAGCTTTTATTTTAGAATAAGAAAATTACACAGCAATAAAACCTGAATGAATCAGAACCTGGAACAGCCAGGAATCACAGTCCACGCCAAATGAGGCAAGCCACCAGGCGGCCTGCAGAAGGCCAGATATCCGGCTACCGCAGGCAGGCCGGGCTCCAGCGCAGGTCATACAAATAGGGCCTGACACAGCCACGTCGACGCACTGATTCCTACACGCCGGAATAGCCTACAGCGCGGGAAGGATTCATATTTAAATGTGTTTGAGTGCACTGGAGCTAATCTCGTTACTTTACATGCATTAAAGTCGTAACAGAAGCAGCATTCTAAATATTTAAGTCAGGCCCGTGTACTGGGGGATTAATCATACCGCAATTGATAAAATTTTAACGGTCTGTGATGTCAGTTCAAGTTGGGATTGCCAGAGCTAATGTGGCAGCCGAAAATGGCATCGGGCTCGGAGCTGCAGCTGGGGCCGGAGCGGCTCCCACCAGCCCCACGCCATGGGAGCCGGCCGGGCAGCGGGCAGCGGGCAGCGGGGGCGGGGTTCTCTTTCTCGTGGCACACCCGGTCCTGCCGCTCCTTTTGATGGCTTAACCTGCTCCGTCAGCCAGCCCCGCCCCGAGTTCCAAAACAATCGCCGACACCCCAAAACGCAAGCGATGATTCTGTCGGGCTTGACCAGCAAGCCCGCTAAGGCACAAGCCTTATTCAATTAGCAAGGGGGTCGTGTTCAAGTCCCCTTGGGCGCGATAACAGAAAAAAAAAACCTGCAAGCTGGAAAACATGAGGGCACCTCAAAAAGTTTATGGGAAAAGTACAATTAAAAGGAGCTCACCTGGGTGCAAAAAAATTAGAAATCTGTTTTTCATAATACACATTTTCCATCAACTTCCTGCACCCCTCGCCCCATACACACACACACACACACACACCTGGACTTCAGGCTGATCCGCACCAAAACAAACCTATGTTTTTGTTCTATTTTCCACAAACCCTCTTAAGTACCCTGGGAGATGGGTTCAGGGCCAGCGTGCGTTTTCCACAAAGAGCAAACCCACTTGGAAAGAAGATAGCCAAAGGAACCATCTTCCACCCAGGCCGTTCTCCTGGTATTTGTTAAGCAGCTACTACAGGCCGGAGCTCAGCTGAGGGCACTCGACGGCTGTAGGAAACCTGCCCACAAGGGCATCCCACGAGCAGCAGCCCCGAGAGATGCTGTGGCTGCTGCCATCCAAGTAGACAGACCGCCCTGGGCCCCCGGTCAGCCTGGAAGCTGCCCGCCTACACACAGGGAGTGGACAGCGGCCGGAAGGAGGGGCCGCGGTGACAAAGCGTAATTGTGAAGCCGACCTCCTGACCAGCCCTGCCAGAGAGACCTGGAGAGCAGCCCAGCCGGCTGGCCGCGCGCCGCCCGTGAGTACTGCCGGGAGGACCGCTCTCCCAGCCACACCTGTGTCCCCAGACACGCGGCGGGAGACGCGCAGGTAGCAGGCGAGCCACCTGGAGCAGCCCCTCTCGGAAGCTGACGGCCGAGCGCGGCGCGGGAAGTTTTCGGTTTGGCACAGATCCTCCTCCTGCTTCCGAGACCTGACTCCAACAATAAAAACAGGAAGACATTCATTTGCTTCACCCCAGCTGCTGGTTGCTGCTATTAAACGAGTCCCAGTTTCATTTCAATAATGATCATCTTCCTGTAACTTCCCAATCATGCATTTGTCATAATGCAGTAATTTTCTAGCTACAAACAGATCCTCGTAATGAGGCAGTTTTCCACATTAGCAACATAACTACATAATAAGAACATCTGCAAGTCCTTTTCCAAGGGACAAGAACGGGCTTCAGTTGAGGCGGAGGGGACTGTTAAATAAGATACAGTGTATTGTACTAACCGGGATGCCCGGACCTGCCCCGGCAGACTGCAAGCCGTCAGTGTGCCTGAATGAACACAGGTTGTAATGTGTAAAAATTAAATAAAGTAAAATTAAATTGCTCAATACAAAGACATTCCTCTAGAGGGTGTTAGTGATTTCAGTGACAAAGTGCTATTTGCTGACAAGTAGTTTACACATTAACCAGCTGAATCCAAGGGGGAAAAATGCCAATAGCAATTATATCACCTTGAGGTTATTAAATGTCCCACTGATAAGTAACTAGGTGAACTTGACCAGGTGATAAGGACTGCTGTGAGCAAACGATTGCGCAGTGAAGGATGCCTCTCTGTCCTGCTGTTTCTGCAGATAGCTTTTCTTTCAAAAACGACTGTATAAAAAGTTGCATTAGGAATGTGTGGCCACGGAAGACAAAATTGATATTTAGCTCCCCCCTGAATACCTCACCCCCCCCGAGCACCTTCATCACTCCACCTTAAAAACATTACACAAAGTCCGCAAACGCCTGTTTTTCCTCCCTTTTTTAGGCTTTAAAATGATGCTAAGTTCTCCACTTTATCATCAACTGTCTCCTCCAAGTGCATTTCATCTATAAGAAATTCAGATGCTCGGGAAATTAAAATTTCAAAGATCTGCTGCAAAAAAAAATCAATGGGGCGAGATCAATGCTCATAGAAATTTCATGAACTTTGAACTGATCCGGGCATGATGATGAGGGGTGGCTGGAGTTTCAGGCGGCTGACGGCTCCGCGCACGGATGAAAAGCGGCCAGGGCTGCCGAGAGGAGGGCTACGTTTTAGATGGGTTTCTGCTTTCATATTTTGTCCGACAAAAAAATTAATTTTTAGTCCATTTCAGTAACAAGCAAAAATAGGGGGGAAAAAAACCCGCCTTCCCCACACGACAGCGAGGAAGACCCCGCTTCTAAAGAGAACCTAATGCTTTGCACATTAACGCGGGCACGAAATGAAATCGGTTCCCTTCGCAGCCCATTGCAGGTGCAAATTAATATTGTAAAATGAAGATCAATACATGGACAGGGCCAAATCAATAGTGGCTAAATTATTGCTGCATTTTCCTCCTCATTCAAGATGAGTTGTGTTTTCCTCTCAAAGTCAATACTTTGCAGCTTTTCTCATTAATTTCTCAATAAATTTGGCAATGAATTTCAATCACAGAACGCGGCAGGGTGAGCCGGGCATTGTGGTGCCGTGCACGGAAGCACAAAGGCCAGGGAGCACCCGCGTCGCTCACCAGGGGCACGCAGGAGGCCAACCGGGGCCAGCCTGGACCGAGCGGCGTGGCTGTGCTGGGCCACGGGGCCCCCATGTCGGCCAGGGTGGCTCACAGGGCCCAGGGTCAGCCCGCGTTTGACACCAGCTCCTGCAGAATTCGAGCCGCCAGGCGTTTTCCGTCGGCGAGTCTTCCGCAGATAGGGAAAAGGCCGCTCTGTGCTTCTCACTGGAACCGGGCGCCGCCTTGTGCGTCCCGGGAACGCCGTGCGGCATTCAGAGACAGCCCAGCCGGGCCTCGTGCACAGGGACCAGATTCCATTCAGCACCGCCTGGCAGCGCATGGCGGCATTGTGATGTGACACCGAACGCAGAAAAGGGGACAGCTCGTCTTCCTTGTTACCAAAATAATACCCTCGCTGACAACTATTGGATTGCATTCAAACAGTTCTGTTTACATACCTCCAAGAATACGCCGGATTACGGCTTTTATAGTCGGGTCGGGACTACATCTGCGGAGCCCAGCCCCACAGCCCAGGAAAACCAGGGCCCTCGCCATGCCCCGCGCACTCTCCCTGCTCGGTGGCCTTCTGCCCCTGAGGCCTGGGGCCTGGAGACAGGAGCGCCCCAAAGCGGAGGCTCCAGGGTGGGGACACGGCCCTGGCACCCCACGGCTGCTCTGACATTTTAACCCCTCCTAGGCATGGGACAGCCTGGAAGCAAGAGGACAAGAGATGCCAACGAGCAAAAACCACCCTCAACCTAAAAAGGTCACGCCTGCTCAGGTCGCCCTTTCCACCGCACAAGAAGAACCACAGGGTGGACATCTGGCCTGGTGGCTGAGCCGCCTGTCCGGGGACCTGCAGCCCGTATCCTAAAACACAGTTTGGGTCCCAGCTCCAGCTCCTGCCACCAGCTTCCTACTATGCAGACCCTGGGAGGCAACAGAGGATGGCCCAAGACACTGGGCTCCCGTCACCCATGGGGAAGTCCTGGACAGAGCTCCCAGCTCCGGCCTGGCCCAGCCGGAGCCAATGTGGGCATCTGGGGGGTGAATCAGCAAATAGGAGCTCTCTCTGTCTTCCCTTCGGATTAATAAGGACTTTTTATTTTAGAGAGAGAGGAAAAGAAAACTGCAGTGTTCCTGTGTTGTCAGAGAGGAGGGCGGCCGGGCAACGTGGCCGTCCACGCAATGGAGCCACGCACTCTAAGCCAGCAGAACTTCTCCATACATAGGTAATGGGAAAACCAGTTCTGAAGGTTCAACCTCCACCCTAGGCCAGATGCAACCCCGCCATGGCCGAGGACAAAAGGCAGCCCTTGGCCACGCTCCCTCGGGGGCACCTTCCGAGCCCAACCCTCTGCTTGTCCAGGCGTCTGAGCTCCTCCCAGGGATGCAAAGTCACCCAGGAGGTCACCATCCACCACCTGCCTCCCCCAGGCAGTGTGGCCACACAGCAGGTGTGGTGCTGAGTGGCACCCTGGGCTGCTTGAAGACACCACCTGGCACAGCCGCCACAGCCACACTCTAGGTGCCGAGCAGCCAAGCAAGGTGGCGGTTCTCTGATGCCCACGAGAACTTCATTCTCACGCCAGCCAGATGTCCATCAGGCGAGGGAGGGCAGACACCGTCGGTCCATCCACACAGCGGTGTACTGCTCACACACAAAGGGTGCAGGCCGCACGTGGGGGAACCTGCAGATGTTTATGCCCAGGGAAAGAAGCCACAGACTGTGCGATCCACTTATATGAAATGTCCACAAATGGGGCCAGCGCTGTGCACAGTGGGTAAGGCCACCATCCGCAACACCAGCAGCCTGTATGGCCACCGGTTTGAGTCCTGGCTGCTCCTCTTCCAACCCAGCTCCCTGTTAATGGCCTGGAAAAGCAGAAGATGACCCAAGCGCTTGGGCTGCTGCCACCAACGTGAGACCCAGAGGACGCTCCTGGCTTTGGCCCAGCTCTGGCCATTGCAGCCATTGCGGGGTGAACCAGTGGATGGACACTCTCTCCCTCTCTGTGTAACTCTGCTTTTCTAATAAATAAATGCTTTTTGAAAAAAGAAAAAAAAAAAAAAGGACTGGCACTATGGCACAGGTTAATCCTCTGCTTGCCGGCATTCCATATGGGCGCCTATTCTAGTCCCGGCTACTCCACTTCCGACCCAGCCCTCTGCTATGGCCTGGGAAAGCAGTAGAAGATGGTCCAAGTGCTTGGGCCCCTGCACCCGCGTGGGAGACCAGGAGGAAGCTCCTGGCTTCGGATCAGCTCAGCTCCAGCTGTTGCAGCCATTTGGGGAGGGAACCAATGGATGGAAGACCTTTCTCCCTCACCCTGTCTATAACTCTACCTCTCACATAGAGAAATAAAATCTTAAGAAAAAAAATAAAGAAATGTCTACAGCAAGAGAATCCACGGAGACGGGAAGTGGACGAGCCGACAGCTAGGGGTGCAGCAGCATGAGGAGGAGGACGGGGCTCTCACCTGTCACGAACGTGCTCCCAACTGGGAACCCCCAGTCACGGCCACATGCTAACCTCCAGGTGCCGCTGGGCTGCAAGTGCCCCTGCCCGGGAGGCCACCCTGCCCGGGAGGCCATGGCCGTGTCACACAATGCACTTCCCAGAAGGCGTTTCCCTCGCTGACAGTTATTCACTGCAGGTTTTGAACGGGTGAATATTATGGTATGTAAACTACACCTGAACAAAAAATCAAACATTTTAAGCCAAACTATTCTAGTCTGAATTAGAACAGACAAGGGGGGTTGGAGCTGTGGCGCAGCAGATAAAGCTGCCACCTGCAGTACTGGCATCCCATATGGGTACCAGTTCGAGACCCGGCTGCTGCACTCCCGATCCAGCTCTCTGCTGTGGCCTGGGAAATTCCTTGGGCTCCTGGCTCCTGGCTTTGGATTGGCTCAGCTCCAGCCTTTGTGGCAAACTGGGGAGTGAACCAGAAGATGGAAGACCCCCCCCCCGCTTCTCCTTCCGTGTAATTGACTTTCAAATAAATAAATAAATCTTAAAAAAAAAAGACAAGGCACATCACATAGTCCATGGAAAATGGAATTAAATAACTTTACTTTGACACAAAACAGTTTTCAAATGCCCACACGTCCCACGAACTTTCCAAGGCTCCTCACACATGGAAGTGAGATTCCCTCAGCACCCAGACGAGCGATCTTTTCCTGCCATGTCCCACCACCCCGGGGCCCTGTGGTTGTGGAGACTGGGTACGCACACTGGAGCGGGCAGCAAGGAAGCCAGCCCGGCACAGCTTCCAGCGAGCAGCCGCACCGAGGCTTCCCAACACCGGTACCCTGCGGATGGCTTCCGGGTTTCCCGGCTATAAAGAAGACAGGGATGGCACTGGCAGACAAAGCCGAGACAGGATCCCCGGAGCACAGTCCTCGAGCCAACCCCAGCATTGTGGCCTCCGTGGCCACCCTATGCCGGCTCTCCAGGGCTCTCGTGCCAGGCGTGCCCAGGCATCACGTCTGTCCTCCTCTAGGGCTCAGCACTTGCTCCATGACGACCGCTCCCTTAGCTTCTTCTCTGTATCCTGTTTGTCCCTACAGGCTCTGGAGTGGGCAGGACTGTCGACGGGGCCCAGGCACCAGCCGTTTGCCAAGCGCTGTCCCGATACCGGGCACTAGGCTGCCAGCTTGGACACAGAGCTGCTTTCCTTGGTGAGAGGCCCACGCCGAGTGGGCAAGAACACGTCACCCACTCCAGAGCCCACCCATGAGTGCCCACGAGACCTGGATGGTTTCCCTCCCTCTCCGAATCACCCACAGTGCCCACAGCTGAGGACCGAGCCCAGACAGGCACCAGGCAGCCACTGGCTGATGGGAGCCCTGGACAAATTCCAGACCACGTGGACGGTAAGCGTCAACCTCCCAGTGCATGTCTGAGACGAGACCCTGTGCTCACGCCGAGCCCGTTCCAGGTATTTCCCAGGCACACGGGCAAGGAGGACAGACGCTGAGGAACTGGGGACGGGGAGAAGAGGGCATGCAGCCCACCCGTGGATGCAGGCTTGGCACGTGGCAGGTGCTTGCCGGCCCGGTGCCAGGATGAAGACCACGTGGAGCCTGACTGGGGCTGCACACACAGGAAGGCAGTGGGTGGGTCCCTGTGGGCGGGAGGATGGAGGGGGGGGCTGCAGCCCCACGGCCCCCCGCGTGTCCAGCACACAGGAAGGCAGCACGTGGGTCCCTGTGGGGGGGCGGGAGGGGGGGCTACAGCCCCACGGCCTCCCGCGTGTCCAGCACACAGGAAGGCAGCGTGTGGGTCCCTGTGGACAGGCGGACAGGCTGCAGCCCCACGGCCCCCCACGTGTCCAGCACACAGGAAGGCAGTGGGTGGGTCCCTGTGGGCAGGAGGATGGGGGGTGGCTGCAGCCCCACGGCCCCCCGTGTGTCCAGCACACAGGAAGGCAGCACGTGGGTCCCTGTGGGGGGGCGGGAGGATGGGGGGGGCTGCAGCCCCATGGCCCCCCGCATGTCCAGCACACAGGAAGGCAGTGGGTGGCTCCCTGTGGGGGGGCGGGAGGGGGGGCTACAGCCCCACGGCCTCCCGCATGTCCAGCACACAGGAAGGCAGTGGGTGGCTCCCTGTGGGGGGGCGGGAGGGGGGGCTACAGCCCCATGGCCTCCCGCATGTCCAGCACACAGGAAGGCAGCACATGGGTCCCTGCGGGGGGGCTACAGCCCCACGGCCTCCCGCATGTCCAGCACACAGGAAGGCAGCACATGGGTCCCTGCGGGGGGGCTATAGCCCCACGGCCTCCCGCATGTCCAGCACACAGGAAGGCAGCGTGTGGGTCCCTGTGGACAGGCGGACAGGCTGCAGCCCCACCGCCTCCCGCGTGTCCAGCACACAGGAAGGCAGCATGTGGGTCCCTGGGGGGGGGGGGGGGGGCGGGAGGATGGGGGGTGGCTGCAGCCCCACAGCCTCCTGCATGTCCAGCACACAGGAAGGCAGCACATGGGTCCCTGCGGGGGGGCTACAGCCCCACAGCCTCCCGCGTGTCCAGCACACAGGAAGGCAGCACATGGGTCCCTGTGGACAGGCGGGCAGGCTACAGCCCCACCGCCTCCCGCGTGTCCAGCACACAGGAAGACAGCACATGGGTCCCTGTGGGCAGGCGGGCAGGCGGGCAGGCTACAGCCCCTCGGCCTCCCACGTGTCCAGCACACAGGAAGACAGCATGTGGGTCCCTGTGGGCAGGCGGGCAGGCTGCAGCCCCACGGCCTCCCGCGTGTCCAGCAGCGAAACCATTATCTCACGCTCCCGGTATCCAAACTAAGCTAACTTTTGAACAATTGTGTTGTCACCCATGATGAGCCCGTAAGACAAACCTACAGTCTCAGGCCAGGAGCAGTGTAAGAGTCACTGACAACACCCCCATCCTGAAGGCCGTGACTCCTGGCGTGGGTACCTGTTGGGAAGCTCGGTGCCAACAGACCTGAGATGCCCAGGCACATGGACTGGAGAGAAGCCCAGCAGAGAAACCACCACGCTGGCAGCCCAAGCCAGGAACGAACGCAACGCCATCACTCGGGCACCAGCGTCGGGCACGAGGATCTGCGGAGTCACAGGCCACAGCCCCCTCCCCACTAGGGGCAGAAGGGGAGGCTGGGGTGAGAAACTTCTAGAAGGAGGCGGCTGAAGAGACAGAGGCAGACTGGAAGAACGGACTCCCTGGGTCCACTCCCCCAGTGCTCCTGCCTGCCGGCTTCTCAGGGGTCCCCGGAGGCCACCCTGGGGTGCCGGGCCGAGAGAGAGCTGAGCTACCTGCAGGGAAGTGAGGTTTCCACCCAGGAAGGCCCAAAGGGAAACCTCTGGGGGGCAAGAAGAGGAAGGGGCCGGAGAGCAGGGGAAGGGAGGCCCAGGCTGCACCTGGAAGGCACCGCCCTCCCCACTGTCTGTGAGTCCCTGTGTTTAGAACGTAACATGCCTGGGATGCTTCCTCCATACACACACACACGTGTCCTGGGATGCTTCCTCCACACACGCACACGTGCCCTGTGATGCTTCCTCCACATACACACACACACACACACGTGCCCTGTGATGCTTCCTCCACACACACACACACACACGTGCCCTGTGATGCTTCCTCCACACACACACACGTGTCCTGGGATGCTTCCTCCACACACACACACGTGTCCTGGGATGCTTCCTCTATGCATACACACATGACCTGGGATGCCTCCTCCGTGCACACACACACACACACATGACCTGGGATGCTTCCTCCATACACACACACACGTGTCCTGTGATGCTTCCTCCATACACACACACGTGCCCTGTGATGCTTCCTCCACATACACACACACACACACGTGCCCTGTGATGCTTCCTCCACATACACACACACACGTGCCCTGTGATGCTTCCTCCACATACACACACACACACGTGTCCTGGGATGCTTCCTCCATACACACACACACACGTGCCCTGTGATGCTTCCTACACACACACACACACGTGACCTGTGATGCTTCCTCCACACACACACACACACACGTGCCCTGTGATTATTCCTCCATGCACACACACACACGTGCCCTGTGATGCTTCCTCCACACACACACACGTGCCCTGTGATGCTTCCTCCACACATACACACACACACGTGACCTGTGATGCTTCCTCCACACACACACACACACACACGTACCCTGTGATGCTTCCTCCATACACACACACGTGTCCTGGGATGCTTCCTCCATACACACACATGTCCTGGGATGCTTCCTCCATACACACATGTGTCCTGGGATGCTTCCTCCATACACACACACATGTGCCCTGTGATGCCTTCCTCCGTGCACACACACACACACGTGTCCTGGGATGCTTCCTCCATGCACACACACATGACCTGGGATGTCTTCCTCATGCACACACATGTGTCCTGGGATGCTTCCTCCATACACACACGTGTCCTGGGATGCTTCCTCCATACACACACACACACACGTGTTCTGGGATGCTTCCTCCGTGCACACACACATGACCTGTGATGTCTTCCTCCGTGCACACACGTGCCATCCCACGTGTATGGGTGCCCCTGGAGGGACCCAGTGGCTCCATCTGGCCACTCGCAGCCCTGGAGGACCTCCGTGTCCCCAGGACAGCCCACAGCCCACATCACTAAAACCTCCCCTTCCGCTGCTCTGCTGACTGAAAACGGTTCTGAGAGGAGAAAGATCTTAGTCCTGCGATTTTGCCAACAAACGAAGCAGACTCACATACCCCTTGCAAAGTGTTTTTTCTCAGGCTATGTCCTGGGGATCTGAGGCTGAACCCCAAGCCAGTGTGTGGTCTTCAAAGGAAGGCCTGGGAGGCCTCAACTCCAGCAGCCTCCCCGGCCACATCGGCACAGCACACGCCACAGCCAAACACGCCCCTCGGTGCCCTCCAGCCACGGGCTGTCGTGGGGCCAGATGGGAAGGCCTGCAGTGCCAATGACGGGTCAGCCAGGGAGGGAGAGCAGGGCTGTCCCTCTGCGCTGGGACCGCACAGGAAAGTAAGAGCACAAGACCAGCTTGTTTTGGTGCAAAAAAAAAAAAAAAAAAGAAAGAAAGAAAGAAAGAAAAAGAAAAAAAAGGAAACCCATGCGTAACGGTCCATGGTTCATGTTTTCTGTGGATTTGCTGAATATCCCTTGTGTGCTCAGAGCTCACCAACGCCTGCACCAAAACAAACTTAGCCTTTAATTCCGTTCCCACAAACTTTCCCAGGAACCGAGCGCTCGTCTCCTTGTGGGTGGAAGGAGCTGCATGGCGGCCGGCGGCTCTGCCCGCACCCTTGCCCCTCACTGAGTGTCCTGTGGCCGGACCCCGCACTGCGCCATGGTCTCCATGACCGCTGACCTGTGCACCTGCCCCTGGCCGCCCCGCTCCTCCCTTCCTTCAAGTGCATCCTGACCCCTCGGGAACTCAACACAGTGTCCACTGCCTGTCCCAGGACGCCCTTCCTGGTGGTCCCCCGGCAACACAGGTGGGTGGGGGAGGCGGGGGTCCCTGCCTCCAACGGGCTGGGCCGAGCCCAGGAGAGGGCCCAGTCTGCCCCTGCTGTCCACATCCCGACAATTACTAAGGGAAACCCGGATGACCCTTTTGTCCTTTGGGCAAGATGAATGGCCGTCCGCACCCGGCTACGTTTTGTCAGTTTGGCGCTGAGGAGTCGATACCTTCACCTTGACACGGAAACTTCGCGATTTATCAGCCCGGTCCTCCTCGGGGTGAGCGCGGCCCCGACAGCACAGCCAATCGGGGTGCAGGGAGCGGACCCGGTCACGGGCACTTGGAAAGCGACCAAAGCCCCCTCTGATGACAGACAAATGTGTCTTGTTAGCAACAGCCCAAAAGCACTTGACTTGTACTAATAACAAAAAGGGCAGGCTGGTCACCGCGGGTCTAAAGACGAAGCACCCTGTCACCAGCCTGGTTGGGAAATTAGCAAATAATGTTCTTTTCCTTGATAAATGGGTGACAGCTCCCTCTCACCAATCATTTTTAACATTTTGATGCATGCCTATGATCCCACTGGAGGGGCAGGAAAGTTTACTGGCTCTCAATTTTCAGATGATGAATGGAACTCTCTAAATGTGCGATTTCTGTATGAGGTATAGTTCATTTTAAGCAATTCTGGTAAATGGTGTCACTGATTAGGACAAATAGTCTACTTGTGCAACAGCACAGACGGTGTCTCTCTCCCGGCCTCCTTCGAGACAAGAAAGAGGGGACAGCGGTGACCCCGGTAGCCCGCATGGCAGCACACCTAACAGGGACATCCCCGAACCTCCCTCCAGCGCCCACCAGGCCCGCCTGCAGGTCAGCCCGGCGACACTGGGTTTGATGTCACCCCACGAGGCTGCTGGGGGCGGGGCTCAAGGCGTGCCCGCCCACCCACCTGCCTGCCCGCGCTTTGTGGCTCTGCCTCAAGGGCCCAGAGGGCAACTGGTGTCCACGCCCAGGTGAAGGGGCTGAGGTGGGACGCCGGTCACCCGGCCGCTGTGAGAATGCCCACCCTCTGCCATCCGCACTGGGACAGATGACAAAAGCAAAGGAGAGGACAGGCTGGGAGGAAAAACTGTTGTTTTAAATGCTTATTTACTATCTTCCTCTACTTCAAAGGCAGGGCAACAGAGACAGAGATCGATCGATCGGTTGATGATTGACTGATTGATTTTTCCATCTACTGGTTCACTCCCCAAATGCCTTCAACAGCCCAGGCCGGGCCAGACAGAATCCAGGAGCCTGGAACTCCTTCCCTAGTCTCCCACACGGGTGGCAGGGGCCCCGGCACTTGAGCATCGCTCACTGCATCCCAAGATGCATCAGCAGGAAGCTAGATCAACAGCAGAGTAGCCTGGATTGAAACCGAGAGTGGCTTACCCCACTGTGCATCACTGGTCTCGTCTGAGTCACACGTGACAAGACCCCACGTCGGGGCAGGCCTGGGGACAGCCTGAGCTGAGAACGCAGGCCCTGTGCTGTTCTCCACCTGAGTAACCGGATGGAAAACCAAGGCGGCCACAGGCACCCATCCTCCAGGGGATCACCAGGGCTGACCGAGGGAAGGAAGCAGAGTTCCTGGACACCCTGAAGATGTCCAGTCTGGATGAGGGCAACCAGTGGGGCCACAGGTGGGGCCTCCAGAGACAGAGGCAGTCCCTCCCATGGTGCACCGGGCTGAGCCTCCGCGGACTCCTGGAGCGTGCGTTTCTCCCTGCGTCGCGTCTGAGTTAAAGGCTCACCGTGGAGATCGTCGGGTAGTTTACATTTGAGGGCGGTATCAGCGTTTAGGGTGGCATAGTAAAAGTCGTATGATTTGTGGGTGGCAATTAAGCGTCATTTGCTCCGCAGACACAAGCGATTTGTCTGAGGCGCATGGCCGGGGAGGTGGCTGGCGGGGGTGGCTGTGGCCATGGGCACTTCCAACTCCACAGTGTTGATGGACCAGAGTCTGCACGCTTACACACACATGTGCACACACACACACACACACACCTTCAACCTGCTGCAGAAACACGCAGTGAAGTGGGGACTGCACGGCGCGCGGGGTGGGCAGCATCACCCCAGCCCTGCGCCCCCAGCTGAGGTTCAAGGCACACACAGTCTTCCTAAGGAAAACTTCAATGCTGTATCAGAGAAGAGCACAAGCCTTCAGCGATTGCAGGCCAAGGGAGGGTCTCCTAGGCCTGACGCTGGATGCTCATCTCCCGCTCCTGCCCCGGGGGTGGGGATGCACGGCAGGCCTGGGCCTGGCCAGGTCTTCGGCCGTGAGCACCTACTGGGCCCGCCCGGCACGCTGCCCACACCGCGTCTGGTGACTGGGTTCAGGCGGTCCCAGGCACAGGCTGAGTGCTCAGAAATCTGCGTGGGGACGGGCCACCCAAACACTTGGGGACGGAGGACGGCAGGAACGGCCCCCCGCGACCCGAGTCCCCGGCATCCAGGCTGCTGCCTCCTAAGTCGCTCCGCCAACCTGGGCGTTTTCGGAAGGCAGCAACACGCATGCTGGTGCCGTTACGCTCCACACACGTGAAAACACGCCTGTATAAGTAGTTTTGGCGATAACTTCACTTCAATTAGGAGCATGCAAATTCCAATCTGTCTTAATCAAATAACACCATAATGCTTATATTCCAATTAAGAAATAATTCCTTTTATTACTCTTAACAATTTGATGTGTTTCTCCGGGTGAAATTACAAATGCACAGACTGAGTTCCTCAGGTAGGACGTTCCAACACTATTTTAATTATTATTAAACAAGCAAATGGGACATTATTAGACAAATATTAAAACAAGCTTGCACTCAGTTATTAATTTGCACTATTCACTTTTAAATGCAGCAAATATCTCATTAATGTAATCCGAGGTGCCCGCCAGTTTATATTGCATTTGGAGTCTAGAAGGCAACTCGCCATTAACTGGCAATTACATACAGAGTGACTGTTAATTCTGCTCCTAAGTGCTCGCTGCTTGAAAACTGTTCTCTCTCTCTAATTTCTGACCTTCTTACAACAGGGGTGAGGCACAGTGGGGATACAAAGAACGGGTGTGGAGGCGCTGGACATGTCATCTGTGACTCGTTCTTTTAATTCACCGTGCTAATCAACTGAACTGCCACAGCCTCCCAAGGTAATTGTGTCCTCAGAGCAGTTGGGAGCAGCAGGCAAGGGGCTTGGGCGGACGGGGCTTGGCCTGCCTGCCCCTGCCCCTGCGGGTGGGCGTGGGCCGAGCGCCCACTCGGGGTTGACTGATAGGGTCTGGTCCCGAGCAGCCTGGAGTTTCTCAGATCACCGTAAACAGATCATTTGGGCCTCTGCAAAGCCCTCCCAGCCTCTGGGTGGGCGGCCCCCTCCTCTGAGCCCAGGTTCATTATCCCGGGCCTAGCTGCCCCGCACTGGCCTCACGCCGGCAAGGTTAAACGTGAGGGTGTCCCAGCAGCCTCTGGGGCTGGGGACACTGATGGGAACCAGACGCTCGGGGGGCCGGCGCCCGAGCCGTGGCATTCAGAGGGTCCGGCTCAGCTTTCAGCGGGAGTGCAATTCCCGGTGATTACCTCGTTGTCCCCGCCAATTTCGGGGCGATGCAAATCAGACAGAAGCTTCCAGGTCAGACAGGCTCTGACCCCACCTTTCCTCTGCTCCCTGAGCGCACACAGCACGTTTGAAATGTATATTCCTGTTAATGATGGGGGGGCATAAATTAGCCTCCCGCCAGGAATGGCTGAGCTCGCAAAACAGCTCCATTGAAAATGCCCATTCATGGGAGAGGGTCTGGGTGGAGGAGACCCCAAAGCCTTGGGCAGCTGGACCTTGAACTTGTGAGCCAAGAGGCCCAGTTGGTCTGAGAGTGGACACCATGGCCACTGCAGTAGGGCAGGCCCACGTGGCTGTAACCGACTCAGGGGCATAACGCTTCTCTTGGGGGCCAGGATGTCTCTAACCTAGGAAGGCACACCACTCGGCCGGGCGCAAGGGTCTGCAGAGAGCGCTCCCCACCCACCACGCTCCCCCAGCCCTGGAGTGGCGAGAACAGGGCCTCGGCAAGCCGGGAACTGGGGCCGTGGCCTGTGCATGTGACACCCGGCAGCCAGTGGCAGGCGGCTCCTCCCACCCGAGCTCATTTTCCCTTCCCAGCCGCCCACGTTTACAAACACTCAGCTCAGGGCCTTCTCTGCAGCCCTGGGCACAGTGGCCCCAGATGACAGGCAAGGCGGGGCCTCTCAGTTCTCACAAACAAAACAAACCAAAAACGGTCTCCACTCTTAGCACAGCTGTGCAGGCTTCCCAGTGGAAAGGCTCGCAGGCCAAGATCGGGGCTCAGGAACGGATCTGTGGACAGCACAGGCTGAAGGATGCAGCCAGGATGGGCCACGTTCCGAGTGGAGAACAGGTGATCTACCGTGCACGGTCAAGCAGACCACAGCTCGTCCTGCCACGTGAGGACACGCACGCACCCTGCAGCCGTGAACCAAACCCAGGCCCCACAGCCGACATCGGAATCCACACGGAACACCCAGCCCTGACGTGTGTCTGCTGCACCACGGGAGCCAGTGCGGGGCTCAGGATGTGGGCAGGTGTCCCACAGACACCTCCACCACGTGTAGCCACTCTACTGTCCACGGAGGGCCTGCCACCTGTGGGCTGTTGGTTCTCCCAGACCCTCATCAAAGCCTCAGGAGGCCCAGCCAAGGGGAAACTGGGCCTTGTAGGAGTCAGGAGCCACACATGCACACAGCCACATGCCCAGGAGCCCCAGCCCCGAGCAGCATGCAGAACCCACCGGGCCGCCGGGTCTCAGCAGCGAGTACTCTGCAGACCCAAGGGGGTAGGGCAGACATGCAGACACGCATGGCACCCACAGTGGCACATGGCATGCGGAGGCGTGTTGAGTACACGTGTGGCTTTATCTGCCGCATTGCCAGAGAGACCCCACGAGGGGCTCCACTTCCTGCCTCTCCCAGAGACCTGTTGCCCACAGAAGCGACACTCTACTCAGCAAAAGCACTTCTGTGTTGAAGTCTACAGAAGCTCCCCGAGGTACAACAGGGGTACCCACATCCCAGGAGGCCATCATACCACAAAAACACCTTAAGCCAAAAAAGATACATACGGGGCCAGCAGTTAAGCTGCTGCCTGTGACTCTGGCATCCCTCATGGGCACTGGTTCAAGTCCCAGCCACTCCACTTCTGATCCAGCTCCCTCCTAATGCACCTGGGAAAGCAGCAGATGGGCCAAGTGCTTGGGGCCTGCATCCACATGGGAGACCTACATGGAGTTCTAGGTGCCCGGCCCTGGCTGTTGCAGCCATTTCAAACAGCTCTCTCTTCTCTAATGCTCCCTTTGAAATAAATAAACGAATGTTGTGAATAAAGACACCTGTGCCACACCTGCCCCCCATCCGAGCCTCACCTGGGAGCGCGTGTCCTGAACAGTCACTTCCAGCTCCAGCACAGAGCTGCTGAGCTTCTGCTCCTGACGACCACGCCGGAAGTGACCACGTGATGCCTGCCGGCATGCTTCCTGCCACTGCACCCCTCTCCGCTGAACCAGCCTAAGTCCAGGCCCGCTCGCTGCACGTGGGCTGGAAAAGTCGCCCCAACTTTGGCCTGTGCCGTGGCTTAACAGGCTAATCCTCCGCCTTGCGGCGCCGGCACACCAGGTTCTAGTCCCGGTTGGGGCGCCGGATTCTGTCCCGGTTGCCCCTCTTCCAGGCCAGCTCTCTGCTGTGGCCCAGGAAGGCAGTGGAGGATGGCCCAAGTGCTTGGGCCTTGCACCCCATGGGAGACCAGGAGAAGCACCTGGCTCCTGGCTTCGGATCAGCGCCGTGCGCCAGCCGCAGCAGCCATTGGAGGGTGAACCAACGGCAAAAGGAAAACTTTTCTCTCTGTCTCTCTCTCTCTCACTATCCACTCTGCCTGTCAAAAAAAAAAAAAAATCTGAGGGAGCTGAACGCCCTCAACTTCGGAATCTTACAAGGAAGCCAAGAGCATCCGGGCCACAGGAGAGGGCCACGCCCACCTGCCCGTGGTCCCTCTGCCACTCCCGCTTCCCCTCTGCTGGTTCCACGGGTGGGCCAGGTTCCACCTCACCTG
Organism: Lepus europaeus; assembly: GCF_033115175.1. NCBI lineage: Eukaryota > Metazoa > Chordata > Mammalia > Lagomorpha > Leporidae > Lepus > Lepus europaeus. Next base: position 2,297,311 of record NC_084843.1, on the reverse strand, counting down.
CCTGACCCCGAAGGACGCAGCCCAGACACACCCCTGCAGTGACGTGGGCCACCCTGGAAGTGAGCAGTGGTGGGATTTACGTGTGCCTGTCACACTCCTTCAAGTCCTTCCTGGAAAAGGCCACGGCCGAGACCCTCCACTGCCTCTCTGCACCCCAAGGGAGAAGGGACCTGGCTCCCACGACGTCATCTACTGGCTGGACACAGGACACGACCACCTCCCAGAGGGAGACCAGACCTGGGTGGTGACGGGGTAGGAGTCCGAGCTGATGCCCCCAGCGGGACTCCCGCCCGGGCCCTCACAGACCCGCCCACTGTACGAGCGCCTAGGACCACAGGTGCTCAACTCGCCCCTCATGGTCACCAGGGTCCAGCGCACGCTGCCAGACTTAAAGACCTTTCTTAAACACTGCAGCCTTTGGACCTGGCCAAGACTGAAAACCAAAATGCAGACACGCCTCACATCCATCTATTTATGGCGTTTCTCAGTGGCCATCTCCACCACGCCATGCTAATTAGGCCCTCCCGTGACAAGAGGCACGTGGGGCTGCAGAGGTGAGCTGGCCTGCCCCCAGGAACGCAGGACCCCTGTGCAGCGTTCAAGACCCCGGGGCAGAGCACGAGAGACCAGGACTACAGTAGCGGCCTCTCCACTCCTGGGCACGTGCCTTGGCCTGTGGCCTCCCCTCAGCCTCAGCCAGTGAAACCGGACAAGGTGACAACTCGGGCAGAGGTCTGCTGTGTGACGACACAGATACGGAGGAGAGAGCCGTGGACACTGCTGTTAAACTCCCCCACCCCACAGGTAACCAGGGAGGTACCCAGCCGTGGTCACACGGCCTCGGGGGCTGCACCTGTCCACAGCACTGGGCCCATCCCAGACGCAGACGGGCAGAGCGTGCACCCACGTGAACGCCCCCCCGGGCGGCCCCAAGGTGCCCTGCTGGGGAGAAGGCATGGAACGTGGACTCACCGGTGTAGACGAAGCGCCCGGGAGCACCTTTGCAGAACTGTTTGGATTTGTAGGAAAGGGTGACTTCCACGACTCCAGGAATGTGCCGCGGTGGGGTCTGCACTCGGATGGCGTGGGGCGTTATCAGCTGCAAAACCACACACGGCGGACAGCGTTCAGCCACGCTGGCCGGGGAGGCGGACACTCGCCAGTTGGAGATAATTACCCAAATGAGCACAAATTGGACCATCGGCCCGGAATGCTCCCTCCTAGCTGGCACCCAGGCTCGGGACCTACCGTGTTCTTTAAGAAAATATCTGCAAACGATCCTGGGGTTTCGTTGGCAGGAAAGGCCAGAGGGCATCATTCACAGGAAAATTGCCACCATATGTCTCGGTGAACTTCCCTGGGAACTCCAGCGCTAACTGTTCCAGGAGCCTGGAGGGCCTCCTGTAGCAGCTGCTAAAGCCAGGGGCATGGGGCTGGGGGTGGGGAGGCTCTGTACCTGCACCCGGGAGGAGCCCCAGCCAGAGGTGAGGACCTGGGGCGGGGGAAAGGGCCTCGTGCCCTCAAGCTCTCGGCAGCTCGTCCAGGGCGGCCGTGAACGCAGCCACAGCTCGGGGCGCCGGGGCCGTGCAGGCTTACCTCGCTCCACACCAACATGGTTCCAAACACAACTTGAAGGCCGTCAAAGAAGTTGTCTCCGATTATGATCACGGTGGCGCCCCCCGTGGTCCAGCCTTCACTGGGACTGATGGCCTTGATGCACGGCGTGGCTGCTCGCACAAGACAGAGAACGCAGACCTCAGGACCCCGTCCAGCCCACCCCGAAGCCGCGCCAGCCGCCGCGGGAGGAGAGGCGTGCCTTTCCTCCAGGCGGCACGCAAAGGGCAATCGTAGATCAGCATGTTGATGTGTTTAAAGCAAACTATTAAATGTTTTATAAAGCAAAGGCTGAGCTGTGGAATACTAGTGAGCAAGAAAAAAAAAACGGCTTGATGTAGCAAATTACGTGTCAGGGCAAATATGACTATTACAAATGATTAAGCATCGCCTACACGTGGCGTGTCGATTTCTCTGCTTTCTACACAGATCTAAGCAGAGCCAATCCAAAGGCTGTTGAAGGAGATGGAAGAGCAAACGCCTCTCACTTCAATTCCTCGTAAGCAGCTAACTGGGTTGGGTTTTTTCATCCGCGAACTTTGCCTTTTGGTTCAAAACTCCATTTTCCTCTGTCACTCCCCAATTACTACTTTTCACTTTTCATCAGGAGGAAAAAAAATCAAAAGCACTATATTAATACTTTTGTCAAAGGTACACATTTTACATCTAATACTGTTTGTCGGCAGGGATCCCCGAGCCGCTGGCCTGACCTCTCTTTGTCTCGCGAGCCCTCCCATTTGCATGAGTTATTACAACAGTGCTGCTGCAGCCGGCCACGCGGGCAGCCCTGCTGGGGGACGCAGGAGCAGGAGGAGGGTGCAGCCCAGGAGACGGGCGGCGCGAGGCCCGGCATGGTGCTCCCAGCAGCCTGGAGCAGGGAGGCTGGGCCGGGCTGAAGGCTACAGGGCTGGCAGAGGCCAGCTCTGTCCTGCCTCTGGTCAGCCTGTCCCGGACACGGTGCAGGCGACCTTTCCGATCTCCCTCCGTGGCCGAGTCCCGTGAAGAGGAGGTGGCCCTGGGACACACGGGCGGCATGCTCGCTGGCCAACCTGCAGGGCGAAGGCACCGCGTTTGGGCAGAGCCCTGCGCTCAGCTCAGGGCCCTCGGCTGACTGTGGCTTTCAGGAGGGCCAGGACCATTCTCTTTGGCACACAAAAGAGCACCTGTAGAATGCCAGCCCTCCTTGCTATTGGCTGGACATGGGGACACTCCAGATGGAAGGAGGCCCAGCCTCCGTCCTCGACTGGGAGGAGAAGCCCCTGCGGCAAGTCTGGGGCACCCCCGGGTGTCGTCCCTTCTTTCTCCCGGGTTCGTGGGACAGGGGTGAAGATGAACCCGAGAGAGAGGAATGCAGGCCCAGGCCCAAGGGACACCCTTCCCATTTCGGGGTTCGTCCTTGGTGCCCATCTAACAAGCAGTAAAGAAGGAAGCTTGACAGACAAGAAGTGGCTGAACCCAGTCACCCCAGCCCTGGCCCAGCGGCTGCAGACATCGGGGGCCTTATTAGGTCGTTCGTCTTATTTGAGCCCCGCATAGCTCGGCTGCAGATAAATCATCTTTTTAGACTCGGGGTCAGGTCCGGTTGCACGTCTTCATAAGCGGGAGTTTTCCGGAAGCCTGCGTGCCGCGGCTTCCCGGACGGGCCGGGACGGCCCAGGCAGCCCCCGCCGAGCTAATCACCATTAGCTATTGTTGTTGAGCACACCGCCGACAAGCCACCTTCCTTTGTTTGCTCTAATGTTGGACGAGCGGGGGTTATATTTGCTCATTCCACACGCATATCCCCTCCGAAGCAGAGGCCCAGAGCACACACTGGGAACCTGCCCTTAACTAGCGCTGTTGACTTCATGCTAATAAGTTCATACAAATTTTCATTTCTGAGGCTTCCGAATGACATTTGCTTTTCTTAATTGCATGGAGAGCATTTGAAAAGGATCAGCTCTCTAAAGACTGCCGAGTCTCCTCCAAGGGAGTGACCTTCATCAGCACAGCCAATTATGGCAAATAATTCACCAAAAAAATTACAGTAAACAAATTTACTTTGGAGGTGAGAAAAGAAAAAAAAAAAAAAGAAGCCCAGGATGGAGTGCGTGCGTGCACCAGAGATTGCTATCTCGCAGCTGTGGCCCAGTGGAAGCCACATCGCCTCGGAATGCGTAGTGCTTCTCCGTGGGAAGGAAGCACGGGCCGCCTCGGCCTCCTCGCGGCCGATAGCCATCTTCCTTCTGCCCGTATTTGCATACATTTCAATGCACACACAGAGAGGGAACATGTGTTCAGTGGGAACCATAGCAAAATGAATTACACAGACAGCGCTGGAGATCTAATGATACACGGTGCACAATGCACTCCAACAGATGACAGGAGCTGGGCACGGCAGCTGAAGATGGCAGAGGGGCCGGCGCACGGTGGGGAGAGGGAGCCCCCCCGCACTCCCGGGCTCTTGCCCTGGCCCCACTGTGGGACACGGCCTCCAAGACGGATCCCGGTCTGTGAGCTTCGGGCCTGGCCCGGCCTCGTGGAGCCCAGGGCTGCCAGGGCCCGAGGGAGGCTCCCTGTGGTGCAGGCTGGGATGGCAGGTTTTAAACTGCAAGGGTCCTGCCGCCCCAACCCACCCCCCCACCCCCCAGCATCACAGACGCCCTCCACTGTGCTTTCGCCTTGGGTGCCGGCCTCGACCAGCTCGCGGCTCGTCCTGTGGGCACCAGGTGAAGACGAGGCCTGAGCCGGGAACCAGGGTCCTGGACCGTTTCCTCCCTTTCTTGGGGGTTTCCCCCCAGCATCTCGGGTATTCTATTAGCCCGCAGCTTCCCGATAATCAGCAAGCTCTCCTGAGTCCCACCCCAGCGTTTGTCACCTTTCTCTGCATTCACAATATTGAGGCACTCAAACAGGCCTAATCTTGCCTCCTGAAGACTCCTTTGTTCTGCTGCTAAAACGTCTTGTAATTGCGCTTGGGATGTCCAGATGGCTGGCTGATACTCCAGCTGATAGGATTATACCTTTACCTCTCCTAGGGCCATCTGTTCCCTGTAACTCGCTAAAGCCCCACAGCCTGGATTCAGTTGTCCTTATTGCATAAACCTAACCGCATTACGGCACTTGGCATGCAAATCGCTTCTGTGCTGCAGGCCGGGTGCTGGGCAGGGCGCTCCAAGGTTTAAACAGGGTTGGAGTCGTTTACGAAAGGGACAAGTGACAAGGAAAAAAATGAAAGGCCGGGTTCTCCTGTGTTGTGCTGGAAGGTGGAATGGTTGTTTTCCCCGCACTTGTGTTCAATACTGTAAATAATCTGCCTTGCTTTTTGTGAGCTCAAAGGACGCCGTGGCAGGCATCCACGGCAGCAGCAGGGGGAATTAGTTTACTTGGAAACCATCAGCGAGTGTGTACACACTGCTGGTGAATATTAGATGATTGGATAATGAGGTGTGAGCGGCGGAGGCTGCACAGAGGCTCGGGCTGTGGTTATGGGGCACGTTTTCCCTCAAGAATGTGCGACCGACCGATGCAAAGCCAGCTCCCCACCCCAGGATGCGTCCTGACCGGGCACGAGGTGGGAAGCCGGCGTGGGGAAGGGCCCGGCCAGACCTCAGGATGAACTTCCTGAGGGCAGATGCTGTGCACAGGAAGTGACGAAGCACACAGGAGGGCCCCGGCACGTTTCCCAGGGCATCAGAGAACCGGGCGCTAAGTGCAGGGAGAAGGCCTTCCCCTGGGAGATCCGGAGACCTGCAGGCTTAGGTGACCGGCCACCATGCAGGACGGGACCAAGCACTTCAGTCTCTTGCGAGAAAGTGACAGCATAAATGTGGACAAAATATTGAGAAACAAACATAAAAAAAAAGAAAGAAAAGCCCTGAGCAAGACCACTTCTGTAAACAGCTCTTGATGAGCCAGGATTTATCTCCAAGGTACTCGCTCGTGGCCTTTATTTCTCTAAATGCCACATTTTCTGCTTACAGTCAAATGCTTTTCATGCTACTTACAAAAATAAATACTTGTACTTTGCTCCGATCATAACAGCTCATTAGAGGAGGTGGATTTTGGACCCAGACTCCAGCCCTACACCAGAGGGCTGGGGAGGCCTCCTTGAACCTAACGCCTCCCGAGCTCGGCTCTCTGGGGAGGCGCGGACTGAGGCCCCGGGATTCAACCTGCTTAATTGTGGACCTCATTAGTGATGGTTGCTAGGCGAACACACACCTACCTCCAGCGCACGGGGAGGAGATAAACAATACGTCACGGAGGCTAATGACTGGTGCTCAAAGCGACCTGTAATTATTATATTTTTGTTCTCTTATACCTCCATCATTAATGTAGAAAAACAAATTAGTTTATTTTTGTGGACCACAACAGATTCATAAACCGTCTCCCAGCGTTTCTGTCTGGGTCGTATTTCACTGCGAGCATCCGCCCGGGCGCCACGCGTTTGCCCGCCTGTGCGTCCCCCTGCCCGGCGTGCGGCTCTGGAGAGCTCTCAAGGACAGAATCGCACCACTGGCTTTGCGATTTACTTGAAAAAAAAAAAAAACTCACAACGCTGTCTCAACAAGTCGCACTGGCCAGAGCCTCGTGCTCATTAGGACTTGTTTGATCCAGGAAATCCATCTGCTTCACAGAGGGGGTGTGGAGTGCGGGGCACAGCACTGAGGGGGTGTGGAGTGCGGGGCGCGGCACTGGGGGGGTGTGGAGTGCGGGGCGCAGCACTAGGGGTGTGTGGAGTGCGGGGCACGGCACTGGGGGGGTGTGGAGTGCGGGGCGCGGCACTAGGGGTGTGTGGAGTGCGGGGCGCAGCACTAGGGGTGTGTGGAGTGCGGGGCGCAGCAGCACTGGGGGGGTGTGGAGTGCGGGGCGCAGTGCAGCACTGGGGGAGTGTGGAGTGTGGGGCGCAGTGCAGCACTGGGGGTGTGTGGAGTGTGGGGCGCAGCACTGGGGGGTGTGGAGTGTGGGGTGCAGTGCAGCACTGGGGGGGTGGAGTGCGGGGCGCAGCAGCACTGGGGGGGGTGTGGAGTGCGGGGCGCAGCACTGGGGGGGTGTGGAGTGTGGGGCGCAGTGCAGCACTGGGGGTGTGGAGTGTGGGGCACAGCACTGGGGGGTGTGGAGTGTGGGGCGCAGTGCAGCACTGGGGGGGTGGAGTGTGGGGCGCAGCACTGGGGGGGTATGGAGTGCAGGGCGCAGTGCAGCACTGGGGGTGTGTGGAGTGTGGGGCGCAGCACTGGGGGTGTGGAGTGCGGAGCGCAGCACTGGGGGTGTGTGGAGTGTGGGGCGCAGTGCAGCACTGGGGGGTGTGGAGTGCGGGGCGCAGCACTGGGGGTGTGTGGAGTATGGGGCACAGCACTGGGGGTGTGTGGAGTGCAGGGCGCAGTGCAGCACTGGGGGTGTGTGGAGTGTGGGGCGCAGCACTGGGGGTGTGGAGTGCGGGGCGCAGTGCAGCACTGGGGGTGTGTGGAGTGCGGGGCGCAGTGCAGCACTGGGGGTGTGTGGAGTGCGGGGCGCAGTGCAGCACTGGGGGTGTGGAGTGTGGGGCGCAGTGCAGCACTGGGGGTGTGGAGTGTGGGGCGCAGTGCAGCACTGGGGGTGTGGAGTGTGGGGCGCAGTGCAGCACTGGGGGTGTGTGGAGTGTGGGGCGCAGTGCAGCACTGGGGGTGTGTGGAGTGCGGGGCGCAGTGCAGCACTGGGGTGTGTGGAGTGTGGGGCGCAGTGCAGCACTGGGGGGGTGTGGAGTGTGGGGTGCAGCACTGGGGTGTGTGGAGTGTGGGGCGCAGTGCAGCACTGGGGTGTGTGGAGTGCGGAGCGCAGTGCAGCACTGAGGGGGTGTGGAGTGTGGGGCGCAGCACTGGGGGAGTGTGGAGTGTGGGGCACAGCACTGGGGGTGTGTGGAGTGCGTGGCGCAGTGCAGCACTGGGGGGTGTGGAGTGCGGGGCGCAGTGCAGCACTGGGGGGTGTGGAGTGCGGGGCGCAGTGCAGCACTGGGGGTGTGGAGTGTGGGGCGCAGTGCAGCACTGGGGGTGTGGAGTGTGGGGTGCAGTGCAGCACTGGGGGGGTGTGAGGTGTGGGGCGCAGTGCAGCACTGGGGTGTGTGGAGTGTGGGGCGCAGTGCAGCACTGGGGGGTGTGGAGTGCGGGGCGCAGTGCAGCACTGGGGGGGTGTGGAGTGCGGGGCGCAGTGCAGCACTGGGGGGTGTGGAGTGCGGGGCGCAGTGCAGCACTGGGGGTGTGGAGTGTGGGGCGCAGTGCAGCACTGGGGGTGTGTGGAGTGCAGGGCGCAGCACTGGGGGGGTGTGGAGTGCGGGGCACAGTGCAGCACTGGGGGTGTGGAGTGCGGGGCGCAGCACTGGGGGTGTGTGGAGTGTGGGGAACAGCACTGGGGGTGTGTGGAGTGTGGGGCGCAGCACTGGGGGTGTGTGGAGTGCGGGGTGCAGTGCAGCACTGGGGGTGTGTGGAGTGTGGGGCGCCGTGCAGCACTGGGGGTGTGTGGAGTGTGGGGCGCAGCACTGGGGGTGTGGAGTGTGGGGCGCAGTGCAGCACTGGGGGGTGTGGAGTGTGGGGCGCAGCACTGGGGGTGTGGAGTGTGGGGTGCAGTGCAGCACTGGGGGTGTGTGGAGTGCCGGGCGCGCCGCAGAAGCAGCAGGCGGGATGCCTGGCGCATGGCTGCCCTGAGTGCTCCCGACTCCCTGCCTGCCACTCGACCAGAAATTCCGCTCATAACAAGCAAAGCAAGGAGTCAATCCCCTAGAAGCGCTGAGTTAAAGGGACACTTACGCTGTTCCTGTGCTCATCCCACCACCCTGCCCCCACTCTCCCTGCACACATGCGCGCAGGCACTCCGGGGACAGGAACCCGTCCTCACAGCCGCCTTCCGTGAGCAGACAGGACCAGGCCATCGTCACCCATGGAAATGTGCACGGGGTGTTCGGGGGATGCGCCTCTGAATGGGGCCTTCCCACAGGGCAAAATAAAGCCAAATAAACCAAAATTGCAAGAAAAGCTTAGAAACAAACCCATGACGTGAAGGCTATGGCAGGTGACGAGAACGCAAGAGCTGGGCTTCTCAACCTAGCGGGAGGAAGGCCTGTCTGCCCCTCCCACCCCAGCCTGCCCCGCCCCGGGCCCTCGTGGCCAAGACGGGGTCATTCCACATGAGCCAACATAAAGGATGGTGCAAAGAAAAAGAAGCATTGCAAATGAAAAGACATGTAACATGTGCCTACCATTTTCCAGATAAGAAGGGGCCGTACCTTCTGACGGGTCCAGGCGGCGGGCCCGCCTGCCGTGTTTGGAGTTGTTGTGCACAAACATGTTGTCGGACACGGCCAACACGTGGCCGTCCACGTTGACTGTTGTCGAGACAACCACCTGCGGAGACGAAGCGGATTTTAAACAGAGCCAGAAAACAGCGTGGCCACCACCGGGCTTGGTGAAACCGCATTCGACGCCCAGCTCGTTCCTGGGGCCCCGCCACTGCCCGCGCCCGCGCCCATCTTGGTGACTAGGGGTTGGGGGATGTTTCGCTTTGTTTTGAATGGAGACTGCCTGCCTGAAAACCTGGCCCTCACTCTCCTGCGATGCCAACAAGTGATTCAATCCAGAGACACGGCCTAGCCACGGGCTCCGGAAACGGCCCTCTGGCCACTCGCTGTTTTGATGGATCTGTCCACGTATTGATCAGAGAGTTTATCTAATTTAAATTAGTTCACTCAGACCGGGCTCCCGCGCAGAGCTGCCCAACAAACCTTCGTTCATCAGACTGGTCCTCGAGCCCCATGTTCTCGGCAGATGACCCCTAGGTCAATCTTACAGTTACATCGAACACCTGGCCCTGAACGCTTCTGTACGTAAAAAGACCGAGTGGAATCCAAAGAGCGGACATGTTCTCAGCCAGCGAAAGTCCGGCAAGAGCCCTGGCTGCCCAGGCAGGGCCCACCTTGCGGAGAGAAGGCTCAGAGGATGGCCCTCGGGGCTTCTGACACCTCAGCTGCCCCAGAGGAGAGCAAAGAAAGGAACACGCTGCCCAGCGACCACCCTGGGGACCCCGTGCACCTGCCCGGGTACTGGAGACAAGCAGCCAGCAAACCAGACCCTGCCTTGAGATTTCTCCTCACAGAGCTGGGGCCGCGTGGGCACTACTTCTACAGGCGTTGTGGCCGCAAGGACCTGAGCCGGGCTGCATCTGGGTCCTGAACAGGATCCCTGGGACGTGGGCCTGAGTGTGCACCCTAGCGTAGACTTGGCCAGGTCTTCAGGTCAGAGCCACCCACAGAGCCCTGTGCAGCCAGAGAAGGGCAACAAGACAGGCACTCCACCAGCAGGGGACCACCCAAAGGAATCAGAGCCAAGGCTGCAGTGGGCCTCGGTGAGTGTGAGCTCATCAGAGAGCAACAGATGCACCCACACAGGGGTGGCCAGCGGGGACCAGTCCACTGTCTGCAGAGGCGCTCCAAGAAAAACGGCATCTACTCACAGCAGAACAAGTTAACTAATAACAACAGAGTAGAAGTGATTCATGATACAAATAGATCTATGTGGTATTTTTAAGGGTTTCAAAGAGAAGGTAAAGTGGTCAGCACTATGGCGCAGTGGGTTAAACTGTGGCCTGCAGTGCCAGCATCCCATAGGGGCACTGGTTCAAGTCCCAGCTGCTCCACTTCCCATCCAGCTCCCTGCTAATACACCTGGAAAAGCAGCAGATGGCCCAAGTGCTTGGGGCCCTGCATCCACATAGGAGACCTAGAAGAAGCTCCTGGCTCTGGACCAGCCCAGTTCCAGCTGTTACAGCCATTTGGAGAGTGAACCAATGGATGGAAGATCTTTATCTTTCCCTCCCTCTCTCTGTCTCTGCATTTCAAGTAAATATTTTTTAAAAAATTTAAACAAGAAACCTAAGCTACATATTTATACAAGGGAACTCCAAAAAGTTCATAGAAAGTGAAAATACATGTGTTATTGGTGCAAAAAAATCTTGGAAGCCTCTGCATAGCTTTTTCATAACACATTTTCCATGAACTTCTCGAAGACCCCTCCCATGCAGATTTCAGAATTTTTGCACCAAAAATAAATGAACTCTTTGAAGGAAGCTTGTAAACGGACACAGTGAACAACTGATCCTTGGCTATAACCCCAGGCTCCCCAAGAGCAGGGGGCTCCCAGAGCTCTCGGGGCGGCTTCCTCGCCTCCCCCATGGGCACTGGCTCAATGCGGAGCCTCAGCAGCATCCAGGCCCCTCTGAACCCTGGCAGACCGGCAGCACCAGTCCTGGGGTTGGCGCCCCCTTTTCTGACTGCCACTAGCCGAGCCCTGCCTGGGAAGCCCTGGTGCGAGGCAGCGGTGGCGCCACTCATGGGCCCGCTGGAGGATCCAGGGACTGCTCTGTCCACCTGGGTGCCCTCCCACCCTGGGGACCGAAGGAACCCTCTGGACACATCACTCAAGCCTGACGCAGACGCAGAGACTGGACGCTTGTTAAGTTCCTAGACCAGGGTATGTTGAAGAAACGCGACAAGATAAAAATAAAAACAAAGACACTGCCTTTGCTCTGTCATCTATAAATAGGTCAGCCGCCAGGGGAGCGCAGCGCGGCTTGGCAGAGGAAGCAGACGCACCGGGTGTGCTTCTCGCCTGGGCCGGCCTACAGTGCACCCCCGGGCAGGGCACGGAGGCCGGGAGACCATGGAAAACAGCGTGTGCCCCCTGACACCCTCCCAAGTCCGGTTAAACCTTCTGAGAGGCAGGGGCATTGGCTCAAGAGACCAGGGAAGTCCTCCTGGCAACTGTGGACTCTGTGGCCACCGTGGGATCACTTGTGACGGATGCTGCACATTCGGTCACTGGTGAGACAAAGAGGCTGCGGCCACTCAGCCCCATGTGACGTCCGCTATGCTGCGATGGATCAATATCCCCAGTGCCCCGGGAAGCCTCGCGCATGAAAAATGGAAGCAGGCCCAGCGGTTGGCGAGGAACACTACCCTAGCTGCACAGCACGAGAGTGGGCGAGCCCCAACGGCTTGCCTTCTGATTGGCTGGCTGGGCCCAGAGGCAGATGTCACTCACGTTACTCTAAAGGACTGGAGCCTGGGTTAAATCTCGGGGAAGCACTTTGAGCTGTTTGGGTGGAAAAGTAGTGTGAATCCCAAACAAGAATCACCAGGTAGTTCCTGCGACCCACTAGCCACGCAGGTTTTCTCTGGTTGGTGCGCACCAGCGTTGGGTTTGTGTCCCAGCCCAGAGTCCGGCCAACCATCTGAGTCCCCGGCTCCACGCTTGCCATTCGACCACTGCAGATCAAAAGTCTTTGAAGGCAGAAACGCTGTCTGGACGTGCAGGCTCTGCCTATGTCATTGTTCCGCAAACACAGCTCAGCCCTGTTCACAGCCCCTGCGTCCAGCTAGGTCCAGGGAGTCACCCAGAGAGCAGCTGAAGCGTAAGCACGTGTGCAGGCTGCTGCAGACACTGCACACCTTGCACGAGAGACTCGGGCACCCCAGGTTCCGGTGGAGGGCTGCATTTGCACACTCAGAAAACCAGCAAAGTCCTGCACACATCCCGTGTGCAGAGATCCTACTCATTCACAAAGGCGAGGAAAAGATGACTCCTCTCATCATTCATCCCCGGGCCCAACCCCCTCGGACGGAAGCCTCTGAAGCCAAGCAGAAGCAGGAGTTAGTCTGGGTCCGGGAATGGACCAGCGGCCAGGCATGGACTCAGGGACGTGGGAACACCCGAGCCTCAGAGAAAGGACGCTGAGGCGGGGGGACGTTCGGGAACTTGCAAACGTTTGTGCTGAGGCCACGAGGAGGCCCCGGATCTGGAGGACACCAAGGTTGCCTTAAGCTTCTCCCTGCGGGGGCCGGCGCTCTGGCATAGCAGGTAAGGCCGCCACCTGCAGTGCCAGCATCCCATATGGGTGCCGGTTCGAGTCCCGGCTGCTCCACTTTCGATCCAGCTCTCTTCTATGGCCTGGGAAAGCAGCAGAAGATGGCTCAAGTGCTTGGGCCCCTGCACCCACATGGGAGACCCAGGGGAAGCTCCTGGCTCCTGGCTTCAGATCAGCGCAGCTCCTGCCGTTGCGGCCAATTGGGGAGTGACCCAGCAGATGGAAGACCTCTCTCTCTGCCTCTCCTTCTGTGTTTAACTCTTTCAAATAAATAAATCTTTAAAAAAAAAGGTTCTCTCTGCACTGAAGATCGACCAGTGGCCCGGCCCCAGGAGGAAGAGCTCAGCTCGACGGTCTCCAGGACGCAGCACAGTCTGCCGTGGCCATGCCTGGCTCTGGACGTCTGGCACACTGAAGACACCAGATCATTTTGCAAAGCATTTTATTTACTTCTTTTATCCTACAAACCGACTCCGGTTTGCCCCCGAGCCCTTGGAGAACTAGCAGTTACTTTGGGTAACGGCAAAGGCTCCGAGTGGCGCGTGAGCAGTCGGGACCGCCCCACCGCGTCCGTGCTCTAAGGAGCTGTGTACCTGGAATCGCCGCATGTCTCGAGGGTTGCCTGCATTCTTCAGACAGTTCTGATTGCACTTGAGGAAAAACTTTAGAAAGAATCTACAAAAACACAAAAGAGAATGCAGATCCGTTAGGGTTACCAGACACGAGACACAAACCTTTCACGACGACACTTTGGCCTGTGACATAGCGGGAGCTCCTCTACACTGCCCTGCAGGGGGCGGTGCTGAGAGAGGACGGAGGGTGTGCAGCCTGGCCCATGGGCCGGCGAGAAAGCTCTGTGCCCGGAGGAGCAGGGACTCACATCTAATTGCCCAGCTTCAGGGGGAAGAACTGTGACTTCCAGATTGGCCGTTCGGTGCCTGGATCCTGGCGTGACTGACCAATAGCCACTGGGGAAGGGTCCACCCCAGATGGACTGCCAACTTCAGCCAATAAAAACGCAGACGGCCTAGTGGGGGCATGTCCCTAAGCATGCCTACACCAGAAAAAGAAAACAGGGTTGATCTGAGACGCAGCCTTCAGCTGTATTTTATCTGGCAACCCCAACTCCCTGAGCAAACACACTCTTAAAGACAGACTTCAGTGACACTAGGCTACGACTCTGGAGAGGAGAAAGGATTTGGGGGAATTGCTGTAAGGGCTACACTAACATCTGTGCTTTTAAGGGACCAATCAACAGCTCGGCGTGGTCAGCAGCCACTGCTCCACCCTGGAGCAGAGGGGTGGGGTCAAACACGAGGGCCAGGCTGTGCCCTGGGAGGGAAGCAGCCTCATGCTGCCAGCTCAGTGACCAATGCCTGGCTGGACACCACCCACCAGAAGAACCAGGGCACCTGGGCCCTGCTCCGCCTCCACCTGCACACGCAAGGCCACACCCACCATGAGCTGGAGGCGGGGTCTCCAGGCCAACACAGCCACTGTCCGGAGCCCACAAGACCGACTGTCGCACTCAGCCACTACGAATTCTTTGTGGCTTTTCACGTGGTTTCCCTGAACGCAGTCTTATGCCCAAGGCTCCCAGCTGGCGGTCACAACACCCAGCAGACAGGAGGAGGGTCTGCCGCTCTGACGGCACTCCCCGCCCACCCTGGCAGCGAACACCCAGTTGCTGGGGTAGGAGAGCAGTGGCCACTTAATTACAGCTCCTTACCCCCCGTGGCCTCACTCTTTCCAGGCAGAATTTGCATCTCTGATGAGCTGCCTCACCTGCGCGCTCAGCGCACCGCACTCTTCCCACCATCTGCCGCCAGCTCCGGGAAGGCTCTTGCTATTCCACCCACCGATTTTTCCTAACAGCCACCGTGCAATTAAACCCCACACGTTCCGCAGCGAGGTAAATGAGGCACACCTGCGGCCGCCTGCCCTCGAACTGCATCAGGAAGGGCCTAACAAGGTGAGGGCGCCACAAAGTTATCGTCCTGTCAGGCAATTAGGCCCGCACACCAGGGGCAGCCACGCAGCGCAATTACGCCCGCATCAGCGCCCGCAGCCGCCCCCTGCACGTACGAAGCACACAGCGTCCGCACGGCCTTCCCGGGGCGGCCACGGAGGGTCCGTCAGACCCCGACGTCTCCCCAGTTCACCCTTCCACCTCCTGGAGAGCACACAGGGCTGAGGGCGGCCTCTGTGCCGGCGAGCTGGGCCTGCGGGCACCGCCGTCAGCTCAGAACCCTGCCAGGCCCCGGTACACACCTGAGCATCTGTGGGATCCCTCTGCAGCAGGCACCGGTATACATACAGCACACATGTGTATCATGTATACACACAAGCAACATACCCATACAGCACACATAACAGATATACATGCCTACAACACATGTATACCCAGACAACATGCACACATATACGTACAACATATACATATGCCCCTATGCATACAACACATAACACATACATATACATACAACAGACATGCACACTCATACGACACATAGCACATATACATATAATATACATACACATATACACACAACACATACATACGCAAAATACATACACATCAACATGCACAACACATATAACACATTGACACATATGCACACATGCATGCAGCATATGCCTGACACACATGTACACATACAACATAGGCATATACACAAGGTTGTACACATACAGCACATAACACACACATAGCACACACACACTAGACATATGTTCGCATATATACAACATACATGTGCAACATGCACACGGGAATGCATACACAATCCACACCCATACAACACATATACACGGAGAAACATGCATATACACACCACACACACATATGCACATCAACACAAATGGCACACATACAACCATGTTACACAAATACAGATGCACATATACATACATGGACACATACTACACACACACATGGCTGCATATACATGCACATGTACAATACACAGACTCACATATAACACACATGCGTGTACGCCATATGCACGTGGACACAGATGCACACAGGCACACTCACACACATGGGCATGAGTGTGCACACACATGCACACGCTGCACTTCTGATTTTAGATGTGGCAACACACGGTCCCTGCTTCTACTCAGCATCCAGAAGGCCGTGGAGCCTTTGGAGAAGACCTGTGGTGCCCACGCCTCGAGACAGAGCACTCAGGGCCCGACCCCACAGCAGAGGGGTCCTCCGCTGACCCACACCCAGCCGGCGGGACCTCCGCAGGGACGGACCGAGAGCAAGTCGCAGTCAGGGAGCGGGGACAGCCGGAGCGGAAGCCGTGGCAGAGCAGGGGGTGCGGAGGGGAAGCTGCTCCAGGGCGGGCGCTGGTCGCATCTGACGCAGGGATCCAGTGCAGCCTGCAGGAGGCGAACAGCACAGCCAGCGCGTGACTGCCGACACGGCACATGACCACGCACGCAGCTCACGCCTGCTCCAACCAGGAAGTGCCGGGCGTGGAGCACGCTCTCAGCGTGCGGGCAGGCGTGAGCGGCCGGGAAGTGGCACGTGCGAAGTCCGATGTTAGTGCTCATCCCTGACTCAATTAGCCTTTAATTGGCTTTTCCCTAAGAAATATCTGACAGCCACTTTGCACACCTCACCTGCAGAGTCCTGGTGCACAAAGGATTGAATACTCTTGTTATGAAAGGAAAAATCTCTCCTGTGTCAGAAAATCTTTGGCTTTGGCGCCGGTAAACTCTTTATTACCAGCTAAACGCGGCTTTGCTGCTCGATGGCAAGGCGGCGATAAAAAGTCTAACCTGTCGTTAGTACATTATGCCTAATTGTGTACAGTGTGCGGCCCCGTGCATCTGTCGGGCCGTCATCAAAATGACCATTATGCGCACTAATTCCCTGACCCCGGCTTTATTTCCCTAAAGAGTCATCAGCTTCCACAGTAGGTACCAGAGTAAATCAAGCTTGAAATATGGGCTTTATTTACTTGTTTCTCCCAGGCGAAGGGGAAGACAGCGGCAAAAGACAAACTGCTACCATCAGGCACGGCTGCCCGGGCAGATTCCACACGGACACAGCCTGTAGAGTCCCAGAAAGTTCTCGGGAGCCAGCAGACGTGGGACAGGTGTGCCTCTCGGGACTCTGGAAATGGGGACAGGACACGGTGCAGGGGCTCCCGAGAGCCATCAGCCCGACTCCTGAGGTCCCCATGAAGCCGGCCGGTGGCGCAGTCGGACACGCGGGGCTGGGAGTGATGGGAAGACGCCCACCCAGAGGGTTCTTGCAAGGGCTCCCACCTGAGCTGCGCACCTCCCCACCTCCGCCCCGCCACACCATGCTCAAGCAAGCAAGTTACAAGCTTGCACTCGGTGGCTTCTGGGTCATGGTCCCATTGGTCCAGGCTCGCGCCAGCCGGGGCGGAAGGGGGACCCTTCACACAGGGCCCAAGCGGACGGTGGGCCCGACCATGTCCATGGGAGCCCGGTCTGGGGCAAGCCCTCACCTCGGTGACTAATCTCCAAGTCTCTCCACTTCTGTGTGTTTAAGCTATGAATTAGTTCATTTATATTTACTTTTATGAAGCTGATTAACCAGAGCTTCTCTATCTGATGAAAATCATTTTAATTGTAGTGTTAGGCTCCTGTGTAATATCCATTACATTATGAACTGTTTAAATTCTACATGGGTATTGTGTAAATTGGCCCTCTGCGAGCCAGCAGGCAATTAGGACCACACAGCCCTGCCTTCCACGGCTGTAGAACTTTGCGGTGTTGCTCAGGACAATCAGAAACAAAGGAGGCTGTTTAATTGTAATTTAATGGAATATCAAGGAGTCCGTGGTATTAGACGCTGGCAGCAGAGAGCAGCAGAGAAAAATTAACTGCAATTATGTTTGATTAAAGCTATCCTTCTCAATAATCAGCGGTCCTGACAGGCCATGGGGCTCCCGTGAGCTCCGGGATGGCAAAAGGTGGTGAGCAATATTAGGGCCAATAAAGGGGATATTAGCATAGCTAATTACAGCCCTGCAAAACCTGTGAAGGGGGCCTCTGTGTATTGTAATGTGTGGAATAATTGGCCAAGGCCGTTATCAATTACATAAGGAATGAATCTGGTTTGTCAGAGAAAAGCTGATGGGATGCGTTTCACCTGCCACCCTTCCCGCCTGTCTCCAGGCCTCGCGGAATTTCGCCACTTTCGTCAAGAGCCACAACTTAGGAGCGGCCAACTCACTGATGAAATTCTCCTGCCAGCAAGTGTGGGGTAATTAATACAGCGCAGCCCCGCCGCCTCGCCTGCCGCCGCTGCTGTTACCTAAGCGAAGTCACTAATCACGCAATAATGATTGCTCCCCCTCTGGTCAGAGAGAGGGACAGCTCCCCACAGACGCGCAGCCAGCTTCGCGGGCGCACCCTGCTGATCCCACAGAGGAGCCAGCTCACCGCTCGCCTTTTGCAAGTGGCTGGAACCGCTTGCTTGCTTGCTTGCTTGTTTTTGTTGTAAAGTTTTGGACTGTTCCACGGCTGGGTTTGGCCGGGGCTCAAAATCTGGGCCGTGCTGGGAGGCGTGGCTCCGTGGCACCCGGCGGTGTGGCAGTGCGGCCATCCTCCAAGCAAGGGGCTCGGCCTTCCAGCAGACCCCCTGCCGGCCCAGCTGACAGCACACAGGGCCTTCTCTTCCGGCGGATGTGGGAAATCCAGGCTCAGGAGGAGAAACACTGGGGACCCTCACAGGGGTGGGCGGGGGCTCCCTCTTCGGTCTCCGGGCAGGCAGGTAAGAAGCAGTGAGCTGGCACCCACGCCACCCATCAGCACGCCCAGGGCATCCTCGTGTAATCACGGGGTGAGGACAGCATGGGGGGCAGCTCCTGGGGAGTCCAAATCAAGGCCCCGCCTGTTTCCAGCTGTCCCTGTCTGAACACATAACAGCCCAGGTGCCGAAAACACAGCTTCAGAAGACGCCAATCAGTGGGGGCTACCCGGGCCTGGGGGCGGGGCGGGGGGACACGGGCTCCCCCCACACCGGGGTGAAGAGCACTACTGGAACCAGATGGGGGTGATGGTGACCGCGCACACCCTCGCCAGGGTCCCCAACGCCACCCAGGGGTTCTCCGCACATCTGTCGATTCCACTTCCCCAAACCAAGAAAGGACCGGACCAGGACGCCCGAGGAGTGCGCGAGCCCACAGTGGCCCTGAAACCAAACCGCTGAGCCTCAGATGGAAAGACAGTCTCGGAGAGACTTCTCCCCGCCTGGTAAGAGAGTGGCCGCGGAGTGCTTTTCCTCGAGGTCCTGCTAATTACCGGGCCGCCCCTGAAAGCAGTGGCCGCAGCTGTGCTGTGCGCGCGCCTGGTCATCAGTATTGATTCCTGAGCAATTCCAGCCGATCGGGCCGGGCGTCTTGGAGACAATGTGCTTCCCTCCCAAGCCCTGTAATGAGCGGTTCCCACACAAGACTACACTCTGCTGACATCAGATCTGTGCACCAAGATACACACAGGTCAATACGTATTGGATTTCCAAAATGCGAGGGCCTTAATGTCGGGCCTCTCTCTCCCTCTCGCCCTCCTGCCATTAGCGATCGCCGGGCTCACGTTCTCGGATGCCATACGGGAGGCAAAATTCTGCTCCATTAGTCTGATTTATTCTTCAAGTACGCCATGACAAATTGCTTTAACACCAGACTCACTCCATTCTCGTACATTCCAAGCCGTGGGCCTCTGGTGGCGTCATCACGGACGGGGCCTCTGACAGCTGCGGCCAGGTGCGCTGGGCCCCGGCTGGAGGCGGAGGGAGGCCACGTGTGACTGCGGACATGCTCGGATCCGGAAACATCCCCGGCCTGACTTGCAGTTCAACGACGACTGGCCTTTGTGCGGGGAGCCTTGCTCCGAACAGCGGCCCCCGTCTCTGGTGGACTGGAGCTATTTTACTTCCCCTCGCCGTGGTAACCACACCGCATTAACAATATTTGTACTACAATCGCCAAGGGACCCACTTCCCAGATTCTATCACTTCTTTATCTCCTGACAAATACCTCACTATCGAACATTATTAGGTTTAGAAAATTAACCCTTCACGGTCTGGAGCCACGCTCAGCCCCACCGCCGTCCCTCCAAAGAACCTTATCTCTAAATTTCCTGCTATAATGGTTTTCCTTTTCATCGCAATTTCAGCAGCGGCTGTCAAGGGGCACTTATAGATACCATGATCCTGTTCTCGGGCGATGATTCTCATTAAAATGATGCCAAAGAGATCTGATGGGATTTAATGGCTTTGCTGGCCAGTTCAATATCCGCCCCACAACAGATCCCGTTAGGAGAAATTTGTATGACTCGAGCTCAACTTTTCCAGGTGGTTTTTTTAATGCGTTCAGATAAGTAAAACCCAGGCCGACACTCGCGAAGCGAAGGCATCCCAGAGTTCCACGCTGCGTCGGTCTCCCTGCCCGCCCGCCTGTCAAGCATTCTAGTTAGTATTTTCCGGACCTGCTGCTGCTATTCCATGATAGTTTTGATAAGGTTATCTGTGTAAAAGAAGTCAACTGCACTACACACAGGGAACGCGAGGCGCGCTGTATTTACACCAGGGCTCCCGTTTCAAGTGCCGATCTTTCTTCCGCCTGCTCTACCTGTCCCCCATTTCTAATGGGCAACGCGGCACTGACATTACTTCCCCGGCACATCACTCGCCCTGTCAATCAGTCTGTATTTTGTCTTTCGCTGCGGCCTCATTAAAACAGCTTCCCGCTCCCTCTGGACAGCGCTCTATTTGCCAGCTCTGATCACGAAGCTCCTTATTGAAGAAAAATGCCAGCATCGCTTGGCTCACATCAGATGCACCCCCGACTCGCTGCCAGCTCCAGGGAGACATTCACAGGTTGTGCGGAGATTAAGTGTCTGTGCTTATCCCAACTTCGGGTCTCACACCTCTCCCACCGCCGGTGTGTGCCTTGTTAGGGGCCGAAGGGAAGGGGCGCACGCCCCCAGCCACGCTCAATCTCAAAACAAACGCCAGGTCCGGTCGCTGTGTTCCGATTCTTTTTGTTTGTTTGTTTGTTTGTTTCTCATCTCCGAGTAGGAAGGATCTTGTTCCTCTCTCCCTGCCTCCCTGCACCCTCCCCCCCAATCCACGCTCACTTGCTTAATTAAGAACTATCATCTTCACAGACTGAATTATTAATAAAAAATATCACATTTTAAATCAAGCCTGTGCACGCACGGGGGACACCAGTGTCCAACCTGCCTGTGCCAGCTCTCCTGCCTTTTAGGTCCTGATTAAAAACTTATTAAAACATTATAAATGATTAATGGGAGCACAGCTCTGAGTGGCAATTATTAGTTTTAATGCAGGTAATGCAGCTTAATGAGGGGGCACATGTGTGCAAAGTCTTAACTTCATTACCCCTGCGTGTCAACACAGACAAGAGATATGTGTGTACAGGTCATCCATTACTCGGGACGGCACCAAGCCCTCTCTCCTCACCTCCCTTTGTTGATGAGCCAGGAGCCATAAATTAATCCCTCTCTGTGGCTCGGGGAGGGACCAAGGTGTTAAAAATCGCAGTGGAGCCACCACGCAGCTCCGTGCTGGAATATCTCACAGATTCTCTGTCCTGCAACCCGGGGGGTGCATGGGGTTTTGCACGGGAGCCTCTGCAGGTCCTCACTGTCACGGCGCTCGGAGCCGGCGGGGTCCCCCTCTGGGTCTAGCGGGGCGATGGGGAGGGCTGAGGGCATCACCCCAGCAGCCCCGGTGCAGGCCAGCACACGCGTCCTACAGCCCCTCCGTCCCCGTCCTGCCGGCTGGGGCGCAGGGGAGCAGGGTGAGAGCCAGCGGGACACAGGGGGCACCGGGCCCCCCTGCGTGCAGGCACGGGAGCGCCCTAGGAAGGAGGAGTCTGGCCGGACGCTGGAATGCAGAAACACAAGGAAATGCCAGCCAGGGCCTGGCTGCAGCACGGAGACGCGGGGCGAGCGCAGGCGGTGAATGGATGCATTTAGGATGCTGAGAGGGGAGCGCCCGGCTCCCCGGGCCCACAAAGAAGCCCATACAAGGCGCCGGCCCCACCTGAGACCCTCGGCCCCGGCCTGCCTCGGCCCCCAGCGGGGGTGCCGGCCACGGGGCCCCACTTGGCACGTCAGCTTGTATTTTCCGTTTCTGTGACAAGCGGCTTGATCTCCTCTATGTGTTTGAAGAGTATTCAGGACTATTTGCATCATTTTACCGCTAATGTATAATATATGGCCCTAAAGTGAGCCCGGGCGCTGTCTTCTCACCGAGCGTAAGAAAGTGAGGGCAATAAAGATGCATTAAGTTCTCTCAAGCACAGCCACGCCAGCGCCAGCGAGCAAGGTGCTGCCTGCAGTGGAGAGGCAACCTTTCCGCCTGCCGGAGACGATGGCAGAGCAAAGAAAATGTCAAATCAAGAAAGGCTGGGTTCAGAGATGAGGCGGCCCGCGATGACGTCGGTGCCATATTTTGTGGAACTATAATGCTGCTGGCAGCAAAGATCCGTGTTTCTGATTCATCCAGGGCCGCGTGGCAAAGCTTTGTCAGTCTGTGCGAGGTATAAATAATTCAGGGTGAGGGATGGCAATTACAGGGCCCTGCACAACCAAAATGAATATTTTATGAGGACTAAAACTGCTCTGGAATGAATCACACGCATGGCAAGGGGGCTCATCCATGCCAGCCCCGGGAAGAGAGGCGCCGGCCCCGCCTCCGCCCAGGGTGTGGACTGCAGCCCGGCGCACACACACATGTGCACACACGCGTGACGGGCAGGCCGCAGGCCCCGCCCGCCCAGGACCACTCCTAAGTTGGCCGGCGGGGAAGCCTTGCGCCCAGGCCCAGGAAGCTCTCGGCCGAGGCACCCCCGAGTTCGGTTTTCCATGAGTGGTTCCGAGTTAGCATTGCAGTCTGCTTGTTATTCCCGTCGGTCAAGCTACCCGCGGGCGTGAGCGGGGACTTCCTCTTCGGGCGTGGACTCTCAGGGAGCACGGGAGCGGGGATGGAGGCATGGAGGAGGCCTTGTCCTCCGCCCGGGTGCTCCCTCCACCCTTGGGACCTGAGCCTCACGTGGCCTGGGCCCGCTGACTGGAGGCCCCCGGCGGCCAAACCCGCAGCTGAGAGTTGCCGTGGGGCTCTGGAGGAGGTGCTGTGCCGGCCGGAGCAGGATTTACAGAGATCTTCGAAGGCGGAAAGGGAGGTTTCATCTGTTAGGTTTCCTTCTCCAGTGCTCTGGGAGCTGCCGAAACAAACAGCAACATTGTTCACCAGGCCGCAGGGCTGGTCCCGCGGTGAATGGCCATTGTGTTCGTCCGGCTACTGATACCTGCGCTTTTGTGCAGGGAAGAAGGCCTGGGCATGACGTCAGCCAGCACAAGCCTCCCTCTGTGCAGACGCGGGAGTGGGGCCCGGCCGCGGTGGGAACCCAACACAGGATCCCTCTGAGAAGGCTCCCTGTACATCCAGGGCCGATGCATTGTTTATGAAAACAAGGCTATTAGGTATATTAATAATTTGATAAATAGGGATTTGTCCTTAATTATTCATGAAGAACATTTGGCAACAGTAAAATTATATTCGCAGAACAGGTTTATAAACCAGCTAATTATAAATTAAGTATGCAGGAGAAAATTGCTAACCTTGAAATTAAAATATTTTATGATTCCGCAACTACAAAAAAAAAAAAAAGGTGGAGAATTATCAAAATCCCATTGTTGAGTGGAGGGCACTCAGGAACACAAAGATGGCAGTGCACGGGGCCAGAGGGGTGGCCCCGGCCAGCACCCCAGGAGGGAGGTTTGCTCTGTCCAAGTGGGGAAGAACCCCAGCACCCACCATGCCGGGCCAGCTCAGCCTGCAGGGTCCACCTGGTTCTCTACACAGCGCGGTGGTCACCTCTGCTTGCGGTCACAGCCTGGCACTGGACACAGCAGCATTCGCCTCGGCTCGTGCAGCTGTGCTTGGAGCCCACAAGAAAGGCCGCCTGCGCCCCCCCCTCCCTCGAGGGCAGAGTCCATCCTGAGCTTGGGGTACAAGGGGACAAGACCAGAGCAGGGGGCACGGGGTGCAGTCCCACTTGTCCCCACTAGAGGGCTTCTCAGGCAGGCTTCACCTGGCGAGGCAGCTCCCACTAATGGGTAGCCCATGGGTCAGGACCCAGCTCCCCTCCCAGAGGGACCTGAGACAGCCGCCTGCCCCCTAGGAGCTGGGCTGTCCCATCCTTACCCTCTGGCTGGCCCGTCCAGCACAACCTCCCCAGCAAGGGGCTCTGCAGCCCCCTGGCCTCCCCATCCCAGGAGCTGAATGACCACAGCGTAATGCAAGTGTGTTTACAAACACCTCCCTTCACTGGGTGATCAGAGAAGCCGCGGTGACCCTTCACTCGCCGGACAGCCTCACCTACAATCCAGGCAGACAAGGACAACAACTGGGGAATACCCTGTGGGGGGGGGGGGGGGGCGGGGGTGGGAAGTGGGGGTATTCCCTGCCTTCTCTACCCACAGCTAGGCTGCACCTGAAAAAATACACCTGAAATTGTAGAGGCCAGCCCAGGCCCCATCCCTGAACTGCAACTCAGCCACTCAGCGCTCTCCTGAGATCCAAGACCAGCAAAGCCCTGCGATACCCCTGCGTCTGTCTTGAAGGGTCTGCACCTCCCCGGAGTCCAGAGCCCCACGCGCTGCTCCCACAGCAGAAGAAACAGCGCAGGGCAGCAGCCATGCCCGGGTCCTCGGCCCACACTGGGCCACAGCTGCAGGTCAGGTGGCCAACCCAGTCGGGGAGTTCTCTGCGAACCCAGATAATGAAATTTTTTCATGTATAAAACCCTTCATCAAAATGCTAGTGGTGTCATCGTGTACTGCAGACTGCAACTTTTAAAATTAACACACAGCCGCACCTTTAACAGGTGAGCACCCCGTAACCGGGGCCTGAGCGTGGCGACCCCAGGCAGCGAGCCGGCTCCGTGCCCGGCGCTGGGATCCCAGAGAAGTGGGCTGGCGCTGCGTCCGGGTCCCCAGAGCCCAGAGGACCCAAAACGTGAGGCCACCTCATCAAAGAAGGCGAAGGGAAGGCGGCAGGGCGAGCCGCTGGGCCCCGGCCTCTGCCCGCCAGCAGCCAGAGCGCACTCCTGTCGCCTGGAGTAGGCTGTTTACCGTCTGACGGGATGCATTTCCTTCTTCGCCTCGGGACGCTCCAGAGATGAGGAGCCACTTCCCCTAACAATATTTAAATTGCTTACGAAAGCCTCTCTAAATATTTGCCATG
This sequence comes from Lepus europaeus, assembly GCF_033115175.1. Lineage (NCBI taxonomy): Eukaryota > Metazoa > Chordata > Mammalia > Lagomorpha > Leporidae > Lepus > Lepus europaeus. Next base: position 2,272,566 of record NC_084843.1, on the reverse strand, counting down.
CACTTAGCACGCCTAAGATTTGCCCATTCCCCCCAAGTCTTTTTGTTGTAAATTGCAATTTTACAA